>NC_056743.1:190325601-190625601 GCF_019279795.1 Protopterus annectens
TGGACACTGTGGCCCATTCGCATTTAACAGTGTGAAACATCTGAAGGCAAATACTTGTATTGCTTCTATTCAAGCTCACCAGACACTGGGGTATAACAGCTAGATAATAATAGTTCATGTTTATTTGGGGTACAGAAAGTTGAAAGTAAAGAAGGCACGTCAAAAAACAAAGATTTATTGACATTCATCAGAGCTGTAATGGTTAGCTGTTATTCCTATCTCCATTGCCCATTATTTTTCTTTTTTTAGGGATTTGTGGTTTATTAATGATTAAGGAGAAGTAACAGGCTCAGGAGACAGACTTGCTCTCCTACTGCAGTGCATGATATCACAGTCTGTGCAGTTGTAAAGCACTGGCACACCCGATAACGGAAGCTTTGGAGTAAAAAGTGTCGAACTGGAAGTGAAGACAAGATGAACTCAATGAACCCACCAAAGGGGTTCCTCTTGTTCATCTCATAAGATAACACATCTGATATTTATAAATTAAACAGTGCCTCTGCTATGCAAGTGATTTGGCCCAGGTAATGTCTGAAAATTTCCTGGTAGCAGCCAACCTACCTCATGAACAAACAGTAAGTAAATAAATAAAGGAATCAAACGTAAGAGGAAGTTCCATCAAATATATCTGATTCATGGTCAGTATATCCTAAGGTAAGGTCATGGGTGAATACTTTAAGCTGTTGTTGGCCAAGCTTCAGATGTAGCCTGTTGCACTTGCAAAATGGACTATACTTGTATATTTTAATGTCAAAATAACTAGCATTGTATATCTGCAATTTCTTTGTTCGATTTTCAGTTAACTACCTTATACCTGACAGATCATTCCTATACAAGACAAAAGGACTAAAGAGTAAAACAGCAAATGTCTGTTTGTTTGTTATTTATTATTCAAAACTGGGTAATCTGGAAGTCAGCTAAGCTTGTGGACCATTGTGGAGGAGATCTAGGTTTTAAACACATACATGGAACATAATTACTAGTAAAAACAGTTAACATTATTAGAGCACAAATGGGTAGTAATACAGATGCAAATTAAACAAAAAAGTTGTCATGGACTTCTTTAGAGGCCCACAATGAGTAGAGAATATGTAGTAGAAGATATTGGACCCTGTGGAGAGGTACTTAACTGTTGTGACAATATGCATACAGCTGCTTGTAGATGAGAGGTGAGCTCAAACGTTCATATGTAAGTACTAGGCTAGCTGCTTTTGTGGGCCATTTTAAGCCTATCCAGTTTCCCTTTTCTTGCTCAAATTAACCTATCCCATTTGAGTAGAGATCTGGGAATCATACCATAGATAATTTGAGAGGGACCCAATCATGGAATACAGTATTTAAGAACTGCCTCTCTCCTTTAGTAGTACAGGGAATAATTCTAAGATAAATGTTCTGTTTTTCCATCCATATTCCAAGTTGTGCAAGCTGTACCTCTCCCGCCAAGCCATTCTGCTGATGTTGCAGAATAGGTTTAGATCTCTAGATTGAGTATTTCTGATGTGCAGTAAATCCATCCATACTGGATTAGAGGATCCCTCATATGCCAGACACAAGTCACTTATTAGCAGTCTGTAGGATACTGAGTATAGTGACAGGGCTTTGAGTTGGTCCCCGTAGGACATATTGTTTAGGCCTTGTATCCTTTTAGTAAGGTATCTCTGAGGGCATTCCAGTTGTTGCATGTGTCTGGATAGATGCCAAAGGGGACATTATACTCAATGACTGGCCTAACGAGAGCTGAGCAAAGGGGGCAATGACATCCCTAGATGTAGACACAATCACTTTGTTTATAAGCTATGCAATAAAGATGGACTTTCTTATGACAATCAACACATGTAGGTCAAAAATCCAAACCAACTGGGTCATCTCTTAGGGGTGTATAGTCAATGCAGTAATACCCTGTGGTAGATGACTTACCAAAGGATACAATAATACATTTTTTGGCATTTAATTTCAGTCCATGATTTTGGCACCACTCATCTATTTAGGACAAACCTTCCTGCAGGATGGGCCAAGTCATTCGGGGATTCAATGACTGCTCCTAACTTGCAGTCATCTACAAACTTAGTCAGCCAGAGACCTTTGATATTTGCTCTTAATTCAGAAAAGTAGATGCCAAGCAGGAGACGCTCCAGCACAAAACTCTTGGGACTCCACTAGTGACTGGTTACTTCTGAAGTGTATTTCAGCTGTTATGATTTGCCTTTGCCAAAGAACTTCTCTAGCTCTCATCTGTATTGGTGAGATGACATGTACAATGTAAAACCACAGCTTTTTATCTGTTTGTTCTGCTACAATGGATAAATATCATCAGCCCCTAGATCTATGGAAAAAAATATATTAATGCATGCTCTTCCATACCGTATTACCCATTACAAATGGGCTAAGCCTTGCTCCCTTTCCAGATTTGGAAGAGCCATGCTGTGTTATCTTTAAAAAATATTTTTTCTTTTTTGATATTCATGGTAAAATAGCCTGCTACCTGAATGGGACTAATGTTATTGTCGTTAAAACGATTTTGGAAGGGTGCACAAGTTGGAGAGTTGATTGATGTATTTAGGAAAGTTGGCAGATTTAACTCTACAATGTCGTGCAAGAATCAAATTCAGTTGCTAAGTTCAGGAATCCAGTTTCTAAAATATAGTTTTAGGCACTCTGAATCTGTCTTTGTTGAAGCAAGGTATTTTTCTTTATGTCTCTAAGACAGTGTAGTATTTAATGCAATCATATATAGCAGCACTGTAATTTCAGGTGCCCTGGACTGCTGTTCCCTGGCTGTTTGTCTGTCCATTTATACCTTGCAGTTACACCTTCATGCATACACACATCTTCCAAACCACACACCGTCTGTACTACATATATATATATATATATATATATATATATATATCTACACGTGTTCAGAGAGATAGAGAGAGAAAGTAAGAAAGGGAGACAAAGAGACAGCAATACATACAGACATACAGAGAGAGAGACAACAGACAGAAGGGGACACAGTGAGAGAAATAAAGAGATGCTCACTCACACAGAAACACACGTGCATGGACATGCACATGCAACACACAGTAAACACAGACACACACACAAATATAGAAAGAGGGACAAAGAAACCAGATCTGATTATTAAAAAGATACCAGTACCATGGTAAAGCATGTCAGTGGTCAGATGCTGTTATAATAGTATAGTCATCAATTGGCTGAATGCATATTTGTATACCTGTTATTCCAAAATTGTTTTGCATGTTTCACTCTGTAGTTGGAGTAAAGAAGCATTCATTTGATGTGGCAAGGTGCTAATGAGATCTTCATGCTAAAGATGCATTCTGTTAACTTTTTTTTGTTGATCATCCTTGTAAAAGTGATCTATGATCACAGCATAGTTACCATTTACAGCCAGCTACTTTACCCTCTAAATATATACCCTCAGCTGGCATCATATTACAGCATATCATCCTGGGAACTGTATATGAGCAAACTGGATCTAGGCAAAAAAAAAAAAATCTTGTTCAGATTACAGTGTTCTTCATCCATTTACTTCTTTAAATGTAAGTTTGTGGAGATCACTGCATACCATGCTTTTACTGTGTTACTACTTATCTGTATTACATGGTAAAAATGTTACTTTGTCTTTTATATTTCAAGGTGGATAACCACTTTTATGTGCTATTATAGAAAGGCATCATGGTAGTCCACAAGCATCTTGAAAGCTGTTGTAAACCACAAAATAATAACTGCACAGGTTAAAAACATGTCTTGTGTAGCTCAATGTGCTTTTGTGTTTGCATATTGCCACAGTAGTGTGTGTTCTGTATATTTACTCAGCAAGGTGGGACCCTCTGCAGTGGAACATTCTTTTCTGTTCCAGGTGCAGTCTGTTTCTACTACTGCACACAACTAACCAACTCTCAAGCCAGAGTTGATAGATCTTCTGTGCATTTTTGAAAACTGCCATCTCCGTTGTGGCATGTATACATTTTTTTTCTTGACAATGTATGGAATAAACTTGGCACATGTTACAGTAATTGGAGACTATGAATAAATTCTGCAATGGACACGCCCCATAAAAAATGAATATATATATATATATATATGGACCCCAACGACCCCATACAAAAACAACACAAACACATAACACAACACAAACACCAAATAACACAACACAACACATACACAAACACACACCAAACACACAAGCACACAAACTAAACTCCACTAAACACTGACAAACCCGACACCCCTAAACCGACACTTCAACACTTACTCCAACCCAACCAACTCACTAACCACTATTCGACACCCCACCACCACCCCACTTCACCCACCTCACCTTACTAACCCCTAACCCTAACCCACTCACCTACACCCCTCACACTCTACCTGCACACCCCCTAACCCCTAACTCACCACACACCACCTAACTACCTACTCCACCCCTACCTTCACCACCCCCTAACTACCCTAACACCCCCCCACACCCCACCACCCACTAACCCACACCTAACCCACTCCACACCACACCCACACACGCACACACCACCCACACTTCACCTACACCTACCCTAACCTAACACAACGCACTAACCCAACCAAACATGCACACCCACCCCACACCACTGCACACCCTAACCCTAAACTAACTTAACTCAACTCCCCCAACTACCTCACTATCACACACTACTACAACCCACGAACTACTCAACCTCACACACACACACACACACAACACACACTAACCTCCACATCCCACAAGACCAAGATCACTTACCTGAAGACAACTCCCTCACTACTGTCGCACACTCATCATGTGTCGACATTTCCACATTTCCCTTTGTCGTCTTTTTCCTGTGTCGGCGATCTCCTGTCGGTGAAACCTACCTGTCGGTGTCTTGGTCTCTCCTCTTCCTTCTGTCGGCGAATCGCGTCGGTGTCTCTCCGAAGTAGACATATATATATATATATATATATATATATATATATATATATATATATGGGTATACTTCAGCAAAATGAAACCTCAAAACACCGAGACCAAAACAACGAAACTCCACAACACCAAAAACCACGTAAGTATAACACACACAAAAAACATACACAAATACATACACAACTGCCCCAAGCTACCAACCACACCACCCTACACTACAAATAGGCAGGGTGGCAAGCCCCCATGCACTCCCCACACCCCCTACTAATATTCTAACTCCGAGATTGCACAAACAGACACACAAGGCAAACTCACACCCACACACTACAGTCCCTCACACACACACACACACACACACACACCACAGTCACAACACACACTTACAGACAGCACTACCCCTCACAAATACACTTACACATGCATACTCACCCACAGCGGAACACCAAAAGCGCTAAATCAAAATCCCGTAACACCAAGATTTTGAATTTCGCACTTTTCAGTGTTCTGCAATTTTGTTGTTTTGGTCTCCTTCAAAACACTTTCGATGTTCTGGTCTTTTGGTGTTTTGAAGGAGACCCACATATATATATATATATATATATATATATATATATATATATATATAAAACCACAACTTAAATTACATTTGTAAAGATAGGTGAAGGCTGCCAGGCTAGCCAGATAGAATTTAGTAGATCATTCTGTCATATGTAAATATTAATGTAAACCACAGGCTTGTTCTCTTAAATGTGAAAAGATTGCATTGGATATTGAACTGTAAAAATGTAACAACAGTGCACACTGGTGTAAGAAAGCTAAGTCAAGCATTTTATGACTGTCTCTGATGGAAAAATTCGGAGCTGATATGTCTAGAGGGAGGCATCCTGCCAATTGTTTTAACACCAGAGTTAATGGCTAGAATTTGCATGTATGAATGTCCTTTATTGTTCTGGTTTCTAACCAGGTGTAAATAATGTAAATTTAGTTTCTGTTAGCCTGGGAACACCAGAGAAGTGTGAAGAATGATGTCATTTGAAGTAGCTCTGTGTTATCAATTTAAAGAGAGAATCAGAGAGCTCATAGCATTTTGTCTTGAGAACATCCAACATCACCAGCACTGCTTTGCTCTATATGTAAGTTATTTAGAATTGTGTTTTCTCTTAGAAAAAGCTAGGAATTAGGAATATTAGACTAAGTGTTTTTCTGTGTTGATGTCAAAACTTTTCTACACTATTATTTTAAGCATTTCTCTGTGATCTCTAAACTCTTGACTAGCACTGTGTAGTAAGAAGTATTGTCTTGTGTTTTTATTATTTATTATTAAATATTTTTAAACCTTTCTACTGTGGCTGTTTTGTGTAGAGATAATTTAAGCTCTAGGGTACATTGTATATATATATATATATATATATATATATATATATTCAATATATGTTGTGATACTTCATACCAAATAAGTCACTCCAAATAAGCTTTGCTGTTCAGTCAGACTTACCATTTGGATAATAATATTTCTCAGTGATAATTGGACACCCTTTTAAGGGCCTTTGAGTAGCTGATAAATATTAGCTGAGTGGTGGCAGTGATTTCTACCTTATAGTCTGGGTAGAAGGGGCATAGCTGGAGAACCTGTGCCAGCCTTCCCCAGGAGTGTCTGTGTGGTTGTATTTAACTCATCTCAAAGTGTGTGTGTGTGTGTGTGTGTGTGTGTGTGTGTGTGTGTGTGTGTGTGTGTGTGTGTGTGTGTGTGTGTGTGTCAGCTACTTGGGCAGGGACACAAAGCACTGGTTGGACAGAGAGGGTGCTGGAGGTTTTTAGCTTGCCCACTAGGCTGAGATCTGGACCCTATAGCTGTGCCAGTGGAGAATCTTATTGGAGACCTGGAGAGTAAGGAAGCAACCAGTCCCTTGCTGAAGTGCTCTTTGCAGCTTAAAAGGAAATTTTTTTGTATGTGTGTGTATTTATTATCCTTTCCCTATATGGACACCCCTCACTGGTGTTAGTGGTGAGGATTGAGGCTGCTTGATTGCTGGGCCAGTGCACGAGCATCACAATCTTATGCAGGTTGGTTATGGATTCTGCAAATGGTCAGCAATATCCAACCCATCTCTGCAATTGTTATACCCTGACAAATGAGAGGGATAGTGAAACTGCATATGGATGGCATCTTGCTGCCTTCTTTTCATGGTGGGCAACAGCTCAGTGGGGTCAATGCTGACTGAGAGCAGAAAGTATGCACAATTTCCTTTCTGTAATTTTTCTGATGAATTATAACTCCTCAGGGATTCATTGCTTAGTTCCCACATCAGTTAATTTCTTTATTACAGAAGCATTTATTTAATGTTATAACCAGGTAGATAGACTTGTCTGCTGTAACCATTTTCAGTGATGACCTGAGCAAGACAGGAACAATACAAGTTATATGATTTACTAACAGAAACATATAGTTCTTAGCAGATACCTAACTAAAGACTACATTTACAACAGTTGTATACATGGCAGATATTTATTGTCAAGCGGAATGAAATTTTGCACACATAGTGGATAGTTATGTATACAGTACTTTACTTGCATAGTACATATTTACAGTCCAGCAGTGAATTAGGTTATAGAGATATCGAACAATTTTCCAAAGAAATAGTTCTGAAATAAATTATGCTATTCAAATATCTGCCATACCTATATTTGTAAGTCATTTTATACAGTTTGTATAATGGCACAGCAGAATGAGCTGACAAGACTTGATGACATAAAGAATGAACACAGATGGTGATTCTTCCCATTAAGTCATATGTTAAAGCTATTGCTACATGACTGGTTCCATCCTCCCTTCCAACTGAAGTACTGACATAGCAGCTATGGCCATCAGCGAATACCTACATCTTTATGCCATACTGAAATGGCTTTACTGGTATGTCTTGGAAGAAGCCAACATACCTTTTAAGTGCCATTACTGATTCACCCACAAATACTTCTGCATGGATGTTATACTGACTATTGTATGCACTAAGAACCATATGTAGTATTAGCCAAATGAGATGCACCTTATCATGGCCAGTCTATCCCCTGAATGGGTTAGTGGGGTTGTTACTGGGGTAGACGTACTGACATATTTATTCAAATACCTCATGGGGCAAGTTATTCCAAATAGGTAGTTGTCATTCAAAATGTGTGGTACAATATTTCTTATACTCAGAACAGGAACCAGTGACATGTAAAGAGGCATGGCAAGAAATACTTGAATAGTGATCTCTAGTGTCCTTTTCTGCAGCAAAATTGCAAAACCTACAGTTACAGTTTTCCTCTTGTGCATGTCTGGCAACTAGTGCTGCAGGAGTGAATCAGCACATATTACAATCTGTCAGGGTCAGAGATAGAGGTATGCAGTTCTTGTGTCAGCTGCTAGGGCTAACTAACTTCAAAAAGTGTGATTTCCCTTTTCAAAGGGCATACAAGGACACACATTGCTAAAATGAAATGCCTGTAAAGCATATGGCAACATATGTGAGAACTTGCTGCAGCACCAGTGAGACAGGGGTGCTCCAATACTCAACAACAGGATACACATACATTGAAAGCACTCAACTGTTGAGAAGAATGTCAATGCTGGACTTAATGGTGGTCCTTCTTCCTTCTATTTTACACTTAAGACAATAATGGATAATTCAGTATGGAAAGAATTACAGTTCTTCTAGATATGTCAAAGAAATTCTGCCTGTCACAGAGTGGTTCTACAGTTGAAGAAACAAGATCCTTTGCACGGAAATCCTATTTATTTTATGAAGTTCTTCTCAAGAGTGCAGATACTGACTTCTAAGAATTGCCTCCTCTACTGCTAATACAATAAGCAGGGGAAAATAGACTTCAAGACATAAGCTTATGGGAGCCTAGATGGCTAATTGAGAGCAGTGAATTTTGAGAGCTCCATAAACTAGCATAATAATATAGAAAAAATGTATTATTTTCAAGTTTAAAACATCAGAAATCTATAGATAAACTATTAACTACATAAATCTCCGTTTTGGTGGAGATATACAAAAATTTTCCTGTCAAGTAACTTGGAGGTATACTGAGTCACTGAATATGAACCACTCAAGGAATTCTCCATCCAGATGCTGCTTTAAAAAAATAACTGCAACTGATGACATCTACCTTACAGGAACCATCTTTGAAGATGGATGGCTTTAAAAATGACTTAAAAAACCTAAAATTAAATTCTCAAAAACATACTGATACTCTTAAGGAACTATTACAGCAACATCATACAAAAATAACAAATATAGAGACTTCTCTAAATGACATTGAAGGGAGACTCAAAGAGGAAGAATTCCAAAAAGAATTTCTGCTTAAACAGAATACATGGATGCTTAACAAAATAGATGACTTACAAAACAGGGAAAGAAGAAACAACATAAGGATCTTTGGTCTGCCTGAAAACACTGAAGGAGAAGACATTATTTCATTCTTAACAACCTGGATTCCTGAATTTTAGACTTAAAAGAGGAACTTTCATTTGGGATTGAAAGGGTGCATAGAGCACTGAGGAAACTTGCTTCTAACTCAACAAATACTCCACCTAGATCCATAGTTATAAAATGTCTTTAATTTCTGGACAAGGAACTAATATCAAAATCTGCTTGGAGAAAATCACCCTTAAAATACAATCAAAGCCTCATAAGGTTTGACAACTATTATTCTTCCAGAATACTAGAACAAAGGAAAAAAGTCTGGCCAAGAATAAAACTGTTGAAAAAAAACATTAAAGCACAGCTGGCCTTTCCAGCCAAGGTAAAATACTTTTTGCCAATAAGATGAGAACCTTTAATGAAGCTACTATATTCATCAAAAACAACAACATAGTGTCCATCCCAGAAGAAATGGAATGGATGGCTCCTACTCACAAAAGAAAAAAATCCTTGGACTGATGCTAGAAAGAAGAAACCAAAAACTGATTCCAAGATAGCTGTCCCAAAAAAATAACTCTTACAACTGCATCTTTCAAAGTATCAACTGATATGGTACATCACTTGTCAACTCTCTTTATTTTAAAAAAAGAGGGATTCTTAAACAAATGAGAAACAGTAATGATTTGTTCAGAATGTTCAAAGAGTCCAATAATTCTTCACAAACAATGGTAGATCAAGATGGGTTACTATTTACATTATATATAAGCCAAACAAAGCAACATATAATACAAACATGGAAGTTTCTATTCCCCTACTTGAACTCAATGAATACTTATCTTGTTCATTTTTCATTGATTTTACTTATAATAATTTAAGTAATGAATTAACTAATTCAACAAGATACCATTCATCAGAATTCAGACTCAAATGTAACAAATTAATATCATATATAATAACAGTCACAGTAGAGTGTTTTGAAAAAAAATGCTGTCATGGAGACTAATGCCTTCTTCAGTTAAATTATGATTTAGAAAATATGTATATCCTGGTTAAATAATAGTAGCAAGCTCTTGGTACAAATGTCATCATTATTCTGTCTAAATATAGTTAATATCAATTATGGCAGGTATCACAGCTATGAGTGCTGTTTGATCAATCTGGGAAGCTGTGGGTTGTGGCTTGTGATCGAGGTTTGCTGATGCTTGTGTATTAGGAAGAGACATTTGGTGTTTCAGCCTGCTTCCAGGGTTAGGGGGTGGACAGAACTGTGATTTGGGATCTTTTGGCAAAGAATGGTTTGTTTGTAAGTCTGTTGAGTGAGTGGGAGGGCTGAAGGAGTGTGTTGTCTCTTGTTGTGGCAGCTTGTTGGGAGTTTTTTTTTTTTTATCTGTTTGCTCTCTGTTCTTTTCCTGGTTACTGCCTCGCTAAAAGGGAGGGAATTTAGGCTTGAAGTTGCAGTGAAGTGAAGCTTTGCTTCAGGTGCATTGCGAGCCTCTGGTATACAGTACACAGACACATTAACAGAAATAAATGCTCCCAGGTTGCTATGGTAACAGAGAGAGAGTAACAATAATGCTTAATGGCTCTGAGGAGCCTCCAAGATGATTCTCGGCAATGACATTTTTGGTTTTAAAAAATATATATATAATAAAAGGGCTGTTTTAAACCACATGTACACATACTGATGGCCTCCCAACACTTTGTTTAGCTCATTAAGTTGATTTGTGATAAAAAAAAAAACAATACTTATGTAATGTATGATGTTAGTAAATCTAGACATAAAATATATAATCATCATACAAGATGAAGCAGTCTGCTGAATTTAGATATTAAAGACAGGATTTAATAACATGGGCTAGTGTATAATAACACTACTGTCTTAACTTGTCCTAAATGACATACACTACACTGAACATCAAGGGTAAGCATGATGATTTTCTTATATAAGTAAATATGCATAACAAGTCATGTAATTGCTTTAACATGAATTGTAGTTTTTGTTACCCATCTTGACCATACAATACTTAGGCATTCACCAAGGTAACTAATGTTTTATACATGACATCAAACTAGATGGATATTAGTGGGTGTTAAGTGGGTTGGGGAGGTGAAAGGGCTAAGTGGAGGCAGGGAGGATTGGGAGGAAATGAGATAAGAGTAGGGTGGGGTTTAAGAGGTTTAGAGAAGTGTAGCTGGGATAGCAATCATATTTTGGTGTGATCTTGCTACCCTCCCACCCTCCCCTTGTTTTTTTTGGGGGGGTTGGAGGGATTGGGGTTTATCAGTTGGGGTAGGTGGAGAAGAGGGACAGGCTTGCCCTCTTCTGTTCCACCTCTGGTGTATGGATGTTCATTTCAAGAAGCTGAGGAAAGGAAAATGAGCAGCTGGAGGAATCTTGCTGAATAGATAAGTAAGCTGAGGTAAGGATGCTGCTTATTTGGTGGAAGGTACTTCAATGAAGTGAGGTGAGATGCTGCTTCATGAGTAAAGTAAGCAAGAAGAGGTATGGACCCTGCGTACTGAGCAGGGTGAGTAGTTACACTGCCCTGACTAGCATTACAAGGATGGCACTTCATAAGTAAAGTAAGCAAGCAGAGGTATGGATGCTGCTTACTGGGGCAGGGTGAGTAGGTACACTGCCCTGATTAAAATTACAAGGATGTCTATGCTGTGTTTGGAATCAATTATATTATGTTCAGTTGTAAATAATAAAGTTGGTGAACAAAGCTATGTTATGGAAGTTTTAATAAAGGTCATCAAATGTCATTCGATGTGCTGTGTTTCTTGAAGAGGACAAATAGTATTAAATTGACAATAATCACTCAGTTTAACCTTTGCTGATTATACAAGATAGAATGTTGCCATTTAAATCTAAAATCTTTAAGTATATGCCATAAAATGGCAATTTATGGATATGGAAAACGAACTTGTAATCATTAATCACAATATTTGAATTTGTTATTTTTAACCCATAATTTCACTCATTTTATAATAAGAAATGACAGATGTGAAATTCCTTATGTGTAGGAAATGGGGGGAAGAGGAATGCACTGATAATTAAAATGCACTAACTTTCAATGTTTACATAAACCAGTCTTGATGCTTTAAGTAAGTTAGCAGCAAAGTGATTATTTAAATGCTGGTAAACAATGAAATATAACTTCTTTTTTTAGACATTTTTTATTGATTTGCATAAACACAAATAAAAGAAACTATTAAACAATACAAACTAACAGAAACTATATACTTTGTCCATGACAAGAATACTTTTGTTATTATAATTACATTTTATCCAGCAATTTTTTAAGTTTTAACCAAACTAATTGCATATGCATTTTTTTCTTGTAGTTCTTAAAGTTACGGTTAACATTTCTCTATTGTATACAATTCTGGCCAGTGATATAAAGTCCATGAATGAGAGGATTTTTTTACTCTTCCAATTTAAAGTGATCATTTTTCTTGCTATTGCAAGTAAAGACCAGAGAAGTTGCACTTGTGTCCTTAGAACATAAACTGGTATTAAACAATAGTAGTGAATCAGCTATTTCACATTTGTCTGTCCATAATGCTTTTATAAAGTTTTTAAATTCCAGCCAAATGGAACTACCATTTTTGCATTCAAGGAACGTATGTATCCAGTCTGCACACAGTGTTTCTTCACATCTCCAACATCTAGCAATATCATTTCCTGATATCAATGCTATTTTCTGAGGGGGTGAGGAAGCTTTTATGTATAAATTTCCATGTGAAAATTTTCCAAGAGGGAGATGCTGTGGTATTGTTTATTGATTTAAGAATTAATGTTTTCTCACTATCTGAAAAAGGAGATTTATTTATTTGTTCTGCATATCTCCATAAGGAATCTTCTAGAATTTTAAATCAGCTCTTATAGCTTTATTTGATAATGAAAGGCCATCATTGAAACACAATGTGTTTATTTCACAAAACAGAGATACCATATTTGGCTTGAGTGTAGTGTTAGTTATCTGACATAATTTGAATTCTTTAACAATGTGTTCTCTAAATGTTTGTATGTTCAACCAATTATCATGATTTATATTATATCTTGCTATGAGGAAACTAGCTTCATGTATGCTATTAACGCCTAGAAATTGATGCCAATATACTAGTCCGTTTTTCTTCATCTCTTCTATTGTTTTCAGATTGAATGAGTCTAAACATCCTTTAGTAAAAGCTATAAAAACAATAAAAAGCTAAGTTTTCCTAAAATTATTTACTATGTAATTAACAAAAGGAATAGTCCCCTTATTTTTACTGGCATCGGATACCCTTTTTTTACCATTTGAAAAATATTTTCAGTTTCAGTAAAGATATTATTTATTAGTTCTTTCGTATTGGAAAAAAGAATAGTTTTATGTAAGTTTTTCCAATTTGATATGTATTTTTGATTTAACCACTGACTCATTACATTGAGAATGGTTGAATCTGCGTAAAGTTCTAAATTTGGGAACCCTATCCCACCTTCATCCCAGTTTTTTTTTTATGCCATGCATAACTAATTCTTGGTTTCTGCAGGAACCATAATAATTTAACTAATAAAGAATTAAGTTGTTTCAATAATATTTTAGAGGGTGGTGCTATTAGGGTTTGGAAAAGAAATAGGATTTTAGGTAATATAATCATTTTAATCAAAGATAATCTTTCTTCCATGGTAAAAAACATTTTACTCCATTAACATAAATGCTCTTTGATCCTATTTATTAAGTTTTTATAATTTATTTCTATAGTTTCTTTCTTTGCTTTTATATACACTCCTACATATTTCATTGTATCATTTGTCCAGTTGAAATTATTATATCTTTCCAAAGTAGTGCTTATTTTTTTATTCAGTAATAATATTTCAGTTTAACTGTGATCAAAGCTTAAGCCTGAAACTATTTCAAAGTTATGTAGTGCTTTTGTGATATGATCTATTAAAGAATCTATATTTCCAATTGTTAATAAAATATTGCCCACAAAAAGCTGTATTTTGGAGCTATAGTTCAAATTAATAAAGAAACCGCTTATACTTGAATTTAGATCTAATATAGTTAGCAAAGGGTTCTATCGACAAAGCAAACAGTAAAGGAGATAGTGAGCAGCCTTGCTTGGTGCCTTTCAGGATTTTTAGTGGCCCTGATAAAAAAGTTCCAAGGTTAATAAAAGAAATAGAGTTTTCATACAGTTTATTAAGTATTTTTATAAAATCTGGGGAAACATTATACAATTCTAATACAATTCTAATACTTTAAATAAGTAACTCCAATTTATAGAATCAAATGCTTTGTCTAAGTCAAGACCAATAATTGTCATTTTTTTTATTTGCATAATCTATTAGGGATGTAAGTCTAATATTATCTTGGACTTTCCTGTTTAAAACAAAACCTGTTTGATCATCTGATATTAGTTTAGGAATGAATTGGTTTAACCAATTCACAATGATTGATGTGAAAATGTTATAGTCTATATTCAATACTGAAATAGGATGATAAGAAGTAACTAAGGTAGCATCTTTGTCCTGTTTCAAAATAGGTGATATCATTGCATATTTCCAGGAGGGAAACACTTTGTCATTGTTTCTAAATTCTTCAAGGGCTTCTACTACTATCTTTAGGGTATCATCTGGAAGTAGCTTATATATTTCCCCTGTTAACCCATCACGTCCTGGAGCTTTATTAGATCTAAGATTTTTTTATCCTTTCTTTAAGTTCCTTTAAAGATATTGATTTAAGTATTTTATTATTTTGTTCAGCTGTTAATTTATTCTTAATATTGTCTGTCAAGAAGTTATCCTTTAGATCAAGTGAATAAGTTGGCTTTACTGACTGTTTCATGGTGCATGTTAAACGTTTCTAATATATATTTTAAGTCTGTCACCTTTTTAGGTTTGTCTTTAGAACTATCCAAAATTTCTTTAATATGGTTGGAACTTGTTAATCCTTTTGCTTTGACTGCTAGTCTATGCATATTTTTAGGGTTAGTTGAGTACGATTGTAGATTGGTTCTTTCTAGACTTATTGCTACATTGGGATTCAAGATTTCTATATATGCTAGATTTAGTTATTTTAATTCTACATTTGCTCTTATATATTTTGTATTTAAATTCTTTTTTAATGCATCAATTTCAGATTGTATTTTTGTTAATTCCTTATCCCATTCCTTTCTTTTGTTTAAATACCAACTTTTTAATTTTACCAAAAAGGTAAGATTTTAATGTATCCCAAAGTATGACTTTAGATGTTTCATTATTATCATTAATATCCAGAAATAGTTTTATTTCTTTTAAAAGCCATTCTCTGAATTCCTTTATTTTAGTGACATAAGTTGGTATTCTCTGCCAATAAATCAAGTCTTTAGGGGTAATGTTTATTTTAAAGAAGATAGAGTTATGGTCAGACAATGGCCATGAACTGATTACAACTTCTTGCAGTTTGGAAATTAGGATATCAGTAACAAAGTTCTTATCAATTGTTGTTTGAATACCAAACCTATATGAGTAATGTGTGTATTTAAAAGATTTTGGTTCTTTTATTTCATATATATCTCTTAAATTTAGAAAATTAACAAAATGTTTCAGTTTTTTTTTTGCTGGAGTAGTCATTTTAAAATTGCCAATTTTGGTAGTGTCATCTTTAGTAAAAATGCAATTGAAATCACCTGCACATATAATATCTCCGCTAGCTCTGAGATCAATTCTAAATATTTATTTGCTGTTTCAGCTCTGATACCAGGTATCCAGTATGTGTTAGCCAATGTAATATATTTTCCATTTATCTCTAAAGTTATTAGGCATAGCATACCATTTCTATCAGAATATGAATCAATAATTTTAGGTACTGGTAATGTTTTTTTCCACAAAATCATGGTGCCTCTTCTCTTAGTCTGATAATGGGATTCCACCAGTATTGAATATCCAATAAAAGATATCCTATCTAAATATTTCTCTAGAAAGCAATATCTACTTTATTTGTATTCAGATATCTGGATAGACTTCCTCTCTTTATGTTATTATTTAGGCCATTAATGTTTAGTGAAACACATTTATAAGAAAACATACTTACGGACACTATTATATAACATGAATTCTGTCATGGACATAGATTTGGGTCTATGTTACATATTCAAACGTCCAAAATGTGGAATACCATATGGTTGAGACCATATGTTTGACATTCGGAAGTTCGAATATATAATAAAAAAAAAAAAAAAAGAAAAACACACCTTAACAGTGTGAGCAGGGGAGCAAGCACCCCTCCACCCCCACACCCCCCTACTTAAATATACCAAGTCCGAGACTGCACTTCAGTGCAGAAAAGGGAAATTCTTCCATTCTGCACTGTACGGTGCCATTAAAAGTCAATCTTCGAGCACTTAAAATGTCGATCATATGGTCTCGACCATATGACGTTCGACATTTCCAGCATTCAAAGATTTGACATAGACCCTAGATTTAACCTTAAACAAAATTAACATTTTATATTTTAAACTATGTACAATCCTACACATGGTACAAAATATTCCTAGTTTGACGCACGAGTCATCAAAACCACCTTCCTCCATCTTTCAGTCACTGATCCACTTCTATCTAGTGCATCTGTCTTTGGTTAGTAAACATACAGAACATAACATTAGTATGACTCCTTAAAAATTAAGAATACAACTATTTTGACTTTTACCTACATAAATTAAAATACAAAATATTATGAATAGTTGGCTATGAATACAGAATATAATATTCATTCATTACCAGCGTCACAAGAACTTTCAAATATCATAATGAGTGCCATTCTCTGGATTTTAAAGCAATTGTCATTCATCTCTAATGGTAAGATAGATATATTATGATACTGGGAGGAAAAAAAGGCAGGGAGGGGGGCTCACATTAACACATTAGCTTAAAGATTCATGACTTTAAATGGCAAATATTAAATTCCTTGTTAAAGCCAAAACACCAATCTAAACACATACCTGCTGTTTGCATTTTTAGCTGTCTGTATTACTTTCAATCCAACTTTACATTTATAACATTTACAGTATGACATCTTATATTCCCAAGTGTGAACGGATGTGAAGGGATGTTAATTATTTAGAAGAATTTGGTATTAGACATGTTCCAGCACTTGGCAAGCATAGATATTTCACTCACATAGTTGTAATGATATCTTACTTCTGTACTGAAAAGATAGTTAGGAATCATCTGTGCCTGAGTATAATGGCAATCTAATAATCTTTATGGTAGAAGCAAACTACTATCAAACACATATCCATTACTCTATTGCTAGACTTCATTTGTCTTTCCTATTTCTCTTTCCCCTTCCATTTATTGTTTATCCCCCCCAATCACTGTTGTAATAAGCAGGCTATTTCGTACATTGCTTAAATGTTAACCCATACATCACAAGATGGGTTGCAAACTGGCTGAGTGACAGAACCCACAGGGTCAGAGTTGCTGGCGCCATGTCAGACTCAAAGCCTGTCACAAGTGGTGTACCACAGGGCTCAGTCCTGGGCCCTTGTTTGGCATCTACTTTTCCAAGTACAAGCAAACACAGGAGGGTTATGGCTGACAAAGTTTGCAGATGACTGCAAACTGGGCGCCATAGTAGAAAACACATCTGACACAGATATCCTTCAGAAGGGTCTCACAGAAACGGATAACTGGTGCCAGAGCCATGGCCTAAAGTTAAATGCCAAAAATGCATAGTCATACCTTGGGAAAAACAAGGTTACCCCTAGCTACCAAATAGGTGGCAATCCACTGAGTACAGAAGAAGTTATCAGGGACCTGGGGACCCAGGTTGATAGTAGTCTGTCATTCGACACCCATGTAGCTAAAGTAGTTAGGAAGACCTTCTACATTGCCCACCTTATCATGAAGGGATTCTCATCTAGATCAAGGGAGGTCATAGTCTCCTATACTCATCACTCATCAGACCAATGATTGAATACAATGCCCCATTCGAATGTATCTGACCCGACACTTGCAGCAGCTGGAGAGGCCACAAAAGTTCCTCACCAAAAGGATAAAGGGTCTCAAACATCTGTCCTATGCTGCCCGACTGAAAGAACTCCAGCTCTATTCAGTCACTTGCCGCTCAGAGGTGACCTTTGCCTAACATACAAGGCCATGTCAAACCCAGATTTGATGAATATGCTTCACCTCAAAAATCTAGATCCGTCAGAGCCACAAGGGCGGGAGACTTAAACCGGCTATTAATAGGACGTGCTGGAGGGATAGATTCATCACCCAAAGACTCTATGCTGTGGAATAAAATCCGGTATATGTGAGGCAGAGCACTGCTGGCCTTGTTCAAGAGAAATCTTGACCAATGGATGGGAGATCGCAGATATACCCCAGGGATTACCTCAGTGTCACTGCTCAACAGAGGCACAGCAAAATAATGGGTATAGTTCCCCATACTAAAGGGGTGGCTTAAGCCACAAAAGTAAATGCCCAGATAGCCTAGTATGAACCTATGAACCTATGAACCTATAAAAACAGTCTACTATAGTGCATATGAACAGCTCTAAAGCTCATTAGTAATTATTTTTATCCAGCAATATAACCTGAACTATTTTAACAACAAGAAAACATAAGCTTTGTTTTTTTTACATAGAATGGCGAGCTTTTATATTTGCTTACAGTTTATTTGATGTTCCGGACTCAAAAATAGTCTTTGTATCATGGCATTGTGACTATGCACTTTCATTTTCTTCATGTTTCCATCACACAGCTTCATCTGTGCGTGTTGGGAGTTCAAAGGTCGTCAGCTTCATTTGCAGACGCTGAAACGCTCAAGTGTTGACTGCATGGTATAATCCGACTGTTTCTAGCTTGCGATCATATTCTAGTGAAGCTTTTAACATTTGTGGCAGCAATACAAACCTCGAGGACAGTAAGTATGTGACTTTTATGCTTCAAAGAATAGAAGGAATGGCAACAGTATACCAATACTCTATCTCAAAAAAAAAAACAACATAGGAAATTGGCATACTGAGAGTAAACAGTTTCCATGAATTCACATCTAACTAGGGCATGGCATATACAGACACAATCTTTGCCCTCCACTAGGCCTATTTTTTGTTTGAAAATCATGTTCCTTAAACATAAGGGCAAAACTAAAAAGCTATCAGTGAGCCTCACTAATCTATTTATATAACATCATTAGAAAGATTGCTACCAAAAAAACAGGCGCTCTCAATCTATCATATGATAGTCACATAAATGAGAGCATCCTTTACAGTTTCTCTCTAACATTTTAACTGTCATTATAATTTTTCAGTAGCCCAGCCATTGAAACCCCTCAAAAGATAGCTTTAAGATAATCATTTTAAAACTGTATTACTATATATATATAAATCATATATTATAAAGAGAAGTTTTACCTTAAGGTTTGCTTTTTATCTCATGAAATTTGTAAATAGTTATGTCCCTTTAAGAAAGTAAATGTGAAGAGTTTCTAGTTTATTTCCCTTTGAGTTTTTTGATGGATTTAGCATTTGCAACTAATTTGCCATTAGCAGCTTGTCTTTTTAGACTTGGCAAGGAAAGATACATTTCTTCTATTTTGTCTAATAAGTTGTTTTTCTTCACAAAGTTAGTTGCTTCATCTAGGCTGTTGAATATTTTCTGTCCATCTAGAACAATAATCTTAATTCTAGCTGGGAAAAAAATCTGAGCTTTTATATCCACTTTCTTTAGGCTTTTAATAAGAGGAACACAGGTTTTCCTTTTTGTCATTGTTGTGGTTGTATAGTCATTATCAATTCTTATGTTCTCTCCATCAATTTGTATTGGATTTGCAGACCAAGTCATTGTCTGTACTAAGTCCTTGTCCTGTGTTGATAGAAATTTCATTATGATGGACCTCACAGAGGTTGAATTTTTTGGAGATGTTATGTTTGATAGGGACCTGTGGGGTCTCTCAATCCCAAAAGAGAAAGATTCAGGAAGATTTAGTGTCTTTGGCAGCCATTCATTTAAGAATAAAAATCATTATTTCCTTTCATTTTCTCTGGGACTCCGTATATTCTAATGTTATTCCTTCGAGATCTGCTTTCCAGGTCTTCAACCTTTTCCAATACTAAGTTGTTTTGCTTTAGAAGGAAATCAATCTGGCTGTCATTCTCCATTTGTCTTCCCATCTATTCCATTTACAGTTTTTTTCTATGGCTATTTGTTCAGAATGTTTTGGATTATTTCTTTTAGGGTCTCTATTTGTTTTTTACTTTCTTTCTTCATGTTCTCCATTATTTTTTCTAAGTTGTCGTTCTTCATAGAAAGGTCTTGAATACTGGTGACAATTAACTGAAGTTCATTTTTCATAGAACTGTCCTGAAGAGAGGTTTTTGAGTGGCTCATTGCTGGAATTATTCTGTATCAGGCTGTAGAACTTCTGACAGAGAATTACTTGATAAAAGTAACTTAAAATTGTTTTTTCTCAGTTAAGATAATCCACAGTGTTGAGAAGAATAACTGAGAGAAAAATCTTCAAAGCTTTTTAGATTAAAACAAAAAATCTAGTCAGAAACTAATTTTACAGACAAAGCAACAGAAGAATGCTGTTATCTCCTAGGCATCTTGGCCATGTCCACAAAATATAACTTCTGATATATCCAGTAAAATACACTGTATTATAAATATTAGGTATAAATATTATTACCATCTATTTACATTAAGTAATACATTTTGAAAGACTTCATCAATAAGGGTGAATATATTAAATAACTGTGTGCTATAATCTTTTTCTGAGGTTTTATATATGATACATCCTACTTTACTATGACTGAATTGCTTGTCATCTAACTTTCATGTAAATATTAATTGCTTATACAATAAGTAGACATTTATATTGTATTAGAATTCTGTCTAATCTACAATAGTACTATAACTGTTCAAAGCAATATAAATATTGCTTATTCCTATTGCAAATATTCTCCATATGATAATTCAATTTATGGAGCTCAGATGTTCTGGATTGTCAAGGTATGAGTGATAATCTGATGGACTTCGGTTTATCCATCAGATTAGGAATGATTTTCATTCCATGGCTAGTGCAGATCTTAGTTTTGTTAACATTTATTAATTTAAATTTATTACACAAAAACATTTTTAGTATGCCTGATCAAAACATTACTTTATTGGTAAACACTTAAAGTATAAAAGTGATAATTTCTTTTAAAAGCTCAAACATATACTTTATAGTTATCAGAGGAAAATGTTTAATAGTCACAATAAAATAAAAAAATACATAGTCTAAATAACCTAAGATGGATTTAACTTTATCTTTAAATACCAATGGCTTAAACAATCCCAGCAAGACATCAAATCTATTGAAATATTTAAAACTGAACAAAGCCCAAATCGTCTTCCTTCAAGTGACAATTACAAATGGAATTCTAAGGAATATATGATATTGGCACAATCCAATTATAAGACAAAGACAAAAGGGGTAACAATTTTATAGAAAACATAGGTTCATAGGTTCATAGGTTCATACTAGGCTATCTGCCCAAGGGCATTTATAAGCCTAGCCCATAGTTATGTGGCTTTCGCCACCCCTTTAGTTTGAATAAAAACTATGCCTATCATTTTTCTGTGCCTCTGTCAAGCAGTGACACTGAAGTAATCCCTGGGGTATATCTGCGATCTCCCATCCATTGGTCAAGATTCCTCTTGAACAAGGCCAGCGAGGTGCTCTGCCTCACATGTACCGGGATTTTGTTCCACAGCATAGGGAGTCTCTGGGTGATGAATCTGTCCCTCCAGCACGTTCTATTTATAACCGTGTCAAGGTTTAAGTCTCCGCCCTTGTGGTTCTGAGGGATCTAGATTTTTGAGGTGAAGCATATTCATCAAATCTGGGTTTGACATGGCCTTATATGTCAGGCACAGGTCACCTCTGAGCAAGCGGTATGAGACTGAATAAAGCTGGAGTTCTTTCAGTCGGGCAGCATAAGACATATTTTTGAGACCCTTTATCCTTTTGGTGAGGAACTTTTGGGGCCTTTCAAGCTGCATCAGGTGTCTGGTCAGATACATTCCGAACGGGCATTGTACTCAATCATAGGTCTAATGAGTGATGAGTACAGGGGACGATGACCTCCCTTGATCTAGATGTGAATCCCTTCATGATCAGGTGGGCGATATAGAAGGTTTTCCTAACTACTTTAGCAACATGAGTGTCAAGCGAAAGACTACTGTCAACTTGGGTCCCCAGATCCCTGATGACTTTTTCTGTGCTCAGTGGATTGTCACCTATATGGTAGCTAGGGGTAACCTTGTTTTTCCCGAAGGGTATGACTATGCATTTTGGCGTTTAACTTCAGGCCATGGCTCTGGCACCAGTTATCCGTTTCTGTGAGGCCCTTCTGGAGGATATCTGTGTCAGATGTGTTTTCGACTATGGCCAGTTTGCAGTCATCTGCAAACTTTGTCAGCCATAACCTTCCTGTGTTTGCTTGTACTTCAGAAAAGTAGATGCCGAACAAGAGTGGACCCAGGACTGAGCCCTGTGGGACACCACTTGTGACAGGCTTTGAGTCTGACATGGCTCCAGCAACTCTGACCCTGTGGGTTCTGTCGCTTAGCCAGTTTGCAACCCATCTTGTGATGTATGGGTTTACATTCAAGCTGATGAGTTTTTCGATGATACCTGAGTGGGGTATTGTGTCGAAGGCCTTTGCCAGGTCGAGGTAGGCTGTATGGACTGCCTTTCCCTCATCAATGGCCTTGGTGACTGTCTCAAAAAGTCAACCAAGTTTAAGAGGCAGGATCTGCCTTTGACAAAGCCAAACTGGGTTGGATCCAAAGTCTGCAAGTTCCCTATGTCTTTATTTATGAGTTCCATTATGATCCTCTCCATGGCTTTGCAGATAAGGCTTGTCAAGCTAATGGGGCGGTAATTTCCAGGGTCTGTGGAGGCACCGCCCTTATGAAGTGGGACCACAGTCGCCGTGCGCCACTCCTTGGGTACGTATCCTGAGGTGAGGCTAAGATTAAACAGCTGTCCTAACTGTGGGTTTAATTCCTCATTGAGTTCATGAAGCACACAGCCGGGGACACCATCCGGTCCCATGGATGCTGTTTTTTGCCTTAGTGAGGGCAGTTCTCACCTGGGCGTTGGAGATGTTTGGGGGCTACAATCCTCTGGAATAGATATCTCTCCTTTGGGGAGGGGAGAAGTTTGCACTGAACCTGTCAGCCAGTATGTTAGCAATGTGTGTAGGTTCAGTAATTTTCACATCATTTTGAACTAATTCTGAGCATATCTGGGAGTTTCCTCCTAGGTTTCTAACATAGCTAAAGAAGGCCTTATGATTGTCTTTAGAGTCCTTGGCGATTTTTCTCTCAAAATTTGCCTTGGATGATTTTATGAGAGCTCTTAGTTTTTACTTATAATGATCAAAGGTGTCTTACCTTTCAAGGATTTTGCTCTATCTTGTAGTAGCTTCCTCCTTTTGTTGTAGAGCTTGTTTATGGCTGGGGTCCACCAGACTGGACACTTGCCTTTGGTACAGAGAGTCTTAGTTTTGTTTGGGATTGCCTGATCCATGCAGTCCTGTAGGTGCTGGTAGAAGGCATTTGTAAGTGATTCAGCGGTTTGAGTAATGTTTACCACTGGCTCAGGGTCCTTAAAGGAGACCACTCTAGTTTTAGAAGTGTGAAATCGGCTTTTGAGAAGTTTTTCACTGTGGTCTTTTTTGTTTCAGGTGGGGCGGGATGAGGACCTCCAGCGAGATTAGTTTATGATCTGATCTCACCAGTGAGGGGTATACTTCCAGTGTTGAACATTTTGATCCCATGTTCGTGATGATGAGATCAAGTATGTTTTCACCTCTTGTGGGGATGGTGACTAGTTGTTCCATGGCATTTGAGTTTATGAACTCCAGGAATCTTTGGGTTAGAGTGTTCGGGCTTGAGTAGTGTTCCCAGTCTATATTAGGGTAGTTGAAGTCACCTAGTATGATGGTGTTTGGAGATACATTTATCCCTCCAATGTTTTCAGGAAGGCCATGTGAGGTTCCTGAGTTTGAGAGGGTGGCCTGTAACATGCTACAAATTGCAGAGCAGTCTTGCCTATGGTTAATTGCACCTGGATGGTCTCCGATGCATCGTGCGTTGCCACCAACCTTGAGGTGTGGGTGTCCTTTATGAATATGGACAACCACCCTCCTTTTTTGGTGTTGTCAAGATTTTGGAGCGGAAGGTATGATATGAGGTGAAACCTGTTAGTGCTGGGGTGCTCTCAGGAGCCTTGAACCAGGTTTCTGTCACAGCACAGACATCGATGTTCTCCATATTGAGAAGGGCCTCGAGTGCGTGCATCTTGAGATTGAGACTTCTGGCATTGAGCAGCATTACCCTTAGTTTTTTCCTTTTTGGTGTTCTAGGGTGGTAGGTTTAGAATTTGAGCCTTGCCTAAAAAGGCACTATGGGGGTGGCAAGAGCCTTTGCCAATATCCGGAAGCCCAGGGTGACAGGTGCAAGCCGTCCCTCATGGCAGCGTGGCTTGTCCAGCATGTCATCCCAGGCAGACAGACATTGATCCCCTTTGAATGACACCAGAATTTAAGCCAATTATTAAAGCTGATCATCTTATCACTGTATTGTGGCATCATTCTAGGTGAAGGTAGGATACTGCTCAAGGTCAGGGTCATACCTGCCTGGGCTACATAATCAGAGTGCTCCTCGTCGTCCCTTTTCATGTAGTCCAAGGAGGTACGACTCAGGTCGTTGACACCAGCGTGGACAATGACTGAGTCGTACTTGTACCTGCTGTTGAGAGACCTGAGTGCTTGCGTTATGTGGCGGATTCTAGCGCCCGACAGGCAGCTTACTGTGACCTTCTCCTTACTCAGTCTGGTGAGCGGGACGCCAGTGTGCCTGACTATGGAATCACCAATGACAAGTGTGTCTGGCATTTTGTTTGGCCTTAAGGGCTGTGACTGTTTGACACTCTGACTGTGTGGTCTATGTGTTGCATGTGTTGGGTCGTGAGGTGGTAGTTGTTTGGGTGTCTGCTTTGGTGGCCTCTGCTGTTTTGGTAAATTTTTGACCAGAGCCTCCGAGTATGTCTTTGTGTGAGTATGTGTATGATTTGAAGTTGTGATGGTACCATGTGTGACTGGGTATGTATTGTGTGTGGTTGCCTTCTCCTCCTGTCTGGTCTTGCCAGTCCTATGTTGAGAGAGCTCAGCCTCCAGTTTGGCCGTATAGTTGCATCTCTCGCATGTATTTGTGTTTTGTGGGAGAAGGAGAGGATTGTCTGTGTACATGAGGCAATTGTAACATTGCCTCAATATTCCCAGGTTCACCAGTTGAGCTGGAGAGGACACTAGCAACTGATCCCTCGACATACTAGAAGTAGTAGATAAAGAACTTTCAAAGGACTCCGGGAAGTGGGTTTTGGGCTGGTGGGGTACTATCTATAATAAGAGTGCTTTATCAAGGTGCAAGTACTGTAGGAGTAAGTGCTAGGCTTTACAGATAGAGAATAGTCTACTTGGGAATCAAGTAGAGATGAACTTTTCAGTTATAGGATATGCTGGTTAGATCAGCAGTACAGTTTAGCGTGTTTTATAGCAGGGGCTGAAGGGAGCTAGGAATTGGCCCAAAACGACCAATGGACTACTAGTTTCTGGCTGAAACTTCACCAAATCGGACAAAAGGCCGCTCAGTGCTTCCCACTCCCACTGGTAAGCAAAGAAACTTCCTCCTTCCTAATAAGGCAATGGATCAGTAACAGGAACTAAAAACAAAGCCCAGGGATCAGCAACTCTGAAACTGGACTACTCTAGTTCAGTAAAGTGGGAAAACAAGAGATTTTTTGTTTTATTACAGAGATAAGGAAAAAACAGACAGTAAATGCTATAAATGCTGTAAATCGGCTAGCGCACTTTAGTGTGTAGCCTACAGAAACAATTTGCAACAATTAGTAACTTAAAGTGCAATAAACAGTGTAAAATGCAGAAATCACTTAAAGTAGCAGTAAAACAGGCGAAATGCAGTCGCTAGCTTAATAACAGTGGGAAAGCCACAAAAATACTTATATCTGGTAGAAAGTCACTCTTTTAGCTCTCTGTTGCTTGGATCACTCTGCAGGCCACCACGAGGATCTGTGCAGAGATGGTACAAGCTGGAAAACAGGTGTTTAGCGTGTTTTATAGCAGGGGCTGAAAGGAGCTAGGAATTGGCCCAAAACGACCAATAGACTACTAGTTTCTGGCTGAAACTTCACCAATTCGGACAAAAGGCTGCTCAGTGCTTCCCACTCCCACTGGTAAGCAAAGAAACTTCCCTCCTTCCTAATAAGGCAATGGATCAGTAACAGGAACTAAAAACAAAGCCCAGGGATCAGCAACTCTGAAACTGGACTACTCTAGTTCAGTAAGGTGGGAAAACAAGAGATTTTTTTTTTTTTTTTTTTTTACAGAGACAAGGAAAAAACAGACAGTAAATGCTATAAATGCTTTTAAGTGGCTAGCACACTTGAGTGTGTTAGCCTACAGGTAAAATTAAGCAACAAATAACTTTTAAGAGTGCAAAACAGTTAATCAACACAAAAACAGTTTAAATAGAATGCAGTGCTGTATAAACAGGCTAAGATGTAGTCGCTAAGCAGTAAATATTCAAAAGCCAGAAAAAAATACTTAAATCAGTTATAGCAAATACAGTTATAACAAATGCTCTGAAATATACTGTATATTTCCAATATGTTTGAGAAGGACAGTCAGAACACAAGAAGGTTCAGGCGAAGAAGAAAAAAGTTTTGTTTTACTTTTTGAAAAGGTAAAAGGAGGAACAGAAGGCCTTATCAAATGTTCTCTCTGTATTAAGAAGAATGAGCTAATGACACTAGACTGGGAGGTGTGTCACAGTAGGGGCGGGCAACTGCAAAGCCACCAAGTATAAGAGCAAGACACCAACAGGGAGGGAGGGTGGGACAAAATAGCCTAAGACAACAAGCTATGAAAGTTTTTAAACAGAAAAAGATTTCTGAAGATTCTGAATAGACAAGTGCTTTATATATATTAAATTATAAAACAGTAATCTGTTAAAATAATCAAAAATACTTATATTTTGTAGCTCAGTTGCGGTCAAACAACTTCTCCAGCCTGCACCAAAGACCAGAAACACAACTTTTTTTACAAGAACACAAAAGAACCAGCCCCCACTAGCCAAGAGATAATTACACAGAGTAAATGTTTCAGTTTATACAATAGCCTAAGACAACAAGCTATGAAAGTTTTTAAACAGAAAAAGATTTCTGAAGATTCTGAATAGACAAAGTGCTTTATATATATTAAATTATAAAAACAGTAATCTGTTAAAATAATCAAAAAATACTTATATTTTGTAGCTTAGTTGCGGTCAAACAACTTCTCCAGCCTGCACCAAAGACCAGAAACACAACTTTTTTTTTACAAGAACACAAAAGAACCAGCCCCCACTAGCCAAGAGATAATTACACAGAGTAAATGTTTCAGTTTATACAATAGCCTAAGACAACAAGCTATGAAAGTTTTTAAACAGAAAAAGATTTCTGAAGATTCTGAATAGACAAGTGCTTTATATATATTAAATTATAAAAACAGTAATCTGTTAAAATAATCAAAAAATACTTATATTTTGTAGCTCAGTTGCGGTCAAACAACTTCTCCAGCCTGCACCAAAGACCAGAAACACAACAATTTTTTTACAAGAACACAAAAGAACGAGCCCCACTAGCCGAGAGATAATTACACAGAGTAAATGTTTCAGTTTATACAATAGCCTAAGACAACAAGCTATGAAAGTTTTAAACAGAAAAGATTTCTGAAGATTCTGAATAGACAAAGTGCTTTATATATATATTAAATTATAAAAACAGTAATCTGTTAAAATAATCAAAAAATACTTATATTTTGTAGCTCAGTTTTGGTCAAACAACTTCTCCATCCTGCACCAAAGACCAGAAACACAACTTTTTTTTACAAGAACACAAAAGAACCAGCCCCCACTAGCCAAGAGATAATTACACAGAGTAAATGTTTCAGTTTATACAATAGCCTAAGACAACAAGCTATGAAAGTTTTAAACAGAAAAAGATTTCTGAAGATTCTGAATAGACAAGTGCTTTATATATATTAAATTATAAAACAGTAATCTGTTAAAATAATCAAAAATACTTATATTTTGTAGCTCAGTTGGTCAAACAACTTCTCCAGCCTGCACCAAAGACCAGAAACACAACTTTTTTTACAAGAACACAAAAGAACCAGCCCCACTAGCCAAGAGATAATTACACAGAGTAAATGTTTCAGTTTATACAATAGCCTAAGACAACAAGCTATGAAAGTTTTTAAACAGAAAAAGATTTCTGAAGATTCTGAATAGACAAGTGCTTTATATATATTAAATTATAAAACAGTAATCTGTTAAAATAATCAAAAATACTTATATTTTGTAGCTCAGTTGCGGTCAAACAACTTCTCCAGCCTGCACCAAAGACCAGAAACACAACTTGTTTTTTACAAGAACACAAAAGAACCAGCCCCCACTAGCCAAGAGATAATTACACAGAGTAAATGTTTCAGTTTATACAATAGCCTAAGACAACAAGCTATGAAAGTTTTTAAACAGAAAAAGATTTCTGAAGATTCTGAATAGACAAGTGCTTTATATATATTAAATTATAAAAACAGTAATCTGTTAAAATAATCAAAAAATACTTATATTTTGTAGCTCAGTTGCGGTCAAACAACTTCTCCAGCCTGCACCAAAGACCAGAAACACAACTTTTTTACAAGAACACAAAAGAACCAGCCCCACTAGCCAAGAGATAATTACACAGAGTAAATGTTTCAGTTTATACAATAGCCTAAGACAACAAGCTATGAAAGTTTAAACAGAAAAAGATTTGTGAAGATTCTGAATAGACAAGTGCTTTATATATATTAAATTATAAAAACAGTAATCTGTTAAAATAATCAAAAATACTTATATTTTGTAGCTCAGTTATGGTCAAACAACTTCTCCAGCCTGCACCAAAGACCAGAAACACAACTTTTTTACAAGAACACAAAAGAACCAGCCCCCACTAGCCAAGAGATAATTACACAGAGTAAATGTTTCAGTTTATACAATAGCCTAAGACAACAAGCTATGAAAGTTTTTAAACAGAAAAAGATTTCTGAAGATTCTGAATAGACAAGTGCTTTATATATATTAAATTATAAAAACAGTAATCTGTTAAAATAATCAAAAAATACTTATATTTTGTAGCTCAGTTGCGGTCAAACAACTTCTCCAGCCTGCACCAAAGACCAGAAACACAACTTTTTTTTTACAAGAACACAAAAGAACCAGCCCCCACTAGCCAAGAGATAATTACACAGAGTAAATGTTTCAGTTTATACAATAGCCTAAGACAACAAGCTATGAAAGTTTTTAAACAGAAAAAGATTTCTGAAGATTCTGAATAGACAAGTGCTTTATATATATTAAATTATAAAACAGTAATCTGTTAAAATAATCAAAAAATACTTATATTTTGTAGCTCAGTTGCGGTCAAACAACTTCTCCAGCCTGCACCAAAGACCAGAAACACAATTTTTTTTTTACAAGAACACAAAAGAACCAGCCCCACTAGCCAAGAGATAATTACACAGAGTAAATGTTTCAGTTTATACAATAGCCTAAGACAACAAGCTATGAAAGTTTTTAAACAGAAAAGATTTCTGAAGATTCTGAATAGACAAGTGCTTTATATATATTAAATTATAAAAACAGTAATCTGTTAAAATAATCAAAAATACTTATATTTTGTAGCTCAGTTGCGGTCAAACAACTTCTCCAGCCTGCACCAAAGACCAGAAACACAACTTTTTTACAAGAACACAAAAGAACCAGCCCCACTAGCCAAGAGATAATTACACAGAGTAAATGTTTCAGTTTATACAATAGCCTAAGACAACAAGCTATGAAAGTTTTAAACAGAAAAAGATTTCTGAAGATTCTGAATAGACAAGTGCTTTATATATATTAAATTATAAAAACAGTAATCTGTTAAAATAATCAAAAAATACTTATATTTTGTAGCTCAGTTGCGGTCAAACAACTTCTCCAGCCTGCACCAAAGACCAGAAACACAACTTTTTTTTTACAAGAACACAAAAGAACCAGCCCCCACTAGCCAAGAGATAATTACACAGAGTAAATGTTTCAGTTTATACAATAGCCTAAGACAACAAGCTATGAAAGTTTTTAAACAGAAAAAGATTTCTGAAGATTCTGAATAGACAAGTGCTTTATATATATTAAATTATAAAAACAGTAATCTGTTAAAATAATCAAAAAATACTTATATTTTGTAGCTCAGTTGCGGTCAAACAACTTCTCCAGCCTGCACCAAAGACCAGATGTAATTAACCCAGAAATCATTTATAAGTATGAAGATAAAGAACGCCTTATGGCATTAGTAATAGTTAAATATAACAACAGAATATGGACCCTAGCCAAGCTATACTGGTTCCCAGGCATTGGATCAGGAACTGTTAAAAAACACTTGGATTTCATTTCCAATAATTATAAAGGCAACGTAATATTAGGATGAGATTTTAACTGTATATCTGATATTTCTGAAACTACAAATAAAAGACCACTGCGTACATCTGCTGTATCAAAAGCTTTAAACAAGTGGGTAGAATCATTTCATAAACAAAACGATGGTCTCAGTGCCTATCAAAATATACCAGTAAACCGAAAAAAGGCACAGAGAACTCAGCTACAGGACAAAACTTCACTTTATTACAATAAAACACAAATAATTAATGCTGTGTAACCAGTTCCTTACATTTTCAACAACTACTTCATCAGATAAAATTGACCTCATTACACAATTAAATATATAACCTGTCACTGTTTGAATGAACCAATAAAAAAACATTAATTAAAAAAGTAAAAGTGTGTATGTGAAATAGTCAATCATGAAAGACATAAAAACACAGTGTTGAAATGCATAAAAGGACATAAAAATGTGTAATAAATAAACATGTACATATATAGACCACAATATATAATAAAACTTTAGTTAAAATTCAAAAGCATTGATGTGTACTGATAAAAAATGATGACTAAAACTACATTAGCACCACCTGGTGGAAAAACATATACTACACTTAAATTCACACTTTGCATGTAAAATTCAAAATATATGGCCCTTAAGAATGACATTACATAAGTAGATGCCTAATAAAAGTTGTGTGTAAAATTAATATGTATAAAATTAATATATAAACTTGAATAAAAATTGTATGAAGTTAAACCATATCATAGTTTAGCAGACCTTAATTTCAAAACAGGTTTTATAGTTAAAAACTCATTAAGACCTGGAGGGGTACTGGCATCTAAAACAATTTGCCAGTATAACTCCCTGTATTCCAGGCGGGTCACTCATGGACCTCCCCTGGGATCAAGAGGGATGACTTCAATTACAAAAAACTTGAATTCAGCATTTTCACAATTTTCATGATGTTTATACAAGGCATTATTGTCCTTTCTTTTTCTGATGTCATAACCATGCTCATATGTTCTCTGCCTCAATCTCCTTTCAGTTTTACCAACGTAGAATGAATGACACATTCCACATAAAGCAATATGTACCACCTCGGTGGTGTTGCAATTAGCAAAGCCTTTGGTAGTAAGGTGTTTACCCCTACATTTCAAAAAAATGCCATCACCTTCTTTAATGTTGGAACACTGTGGACAATTGCCACATTTGTGGGTCCCTTTTTTGTTACTAAAGAAAATTCCACTACTGACCCCTTCCAAAATGTTCTTAATGTTTCTTACCTTTCTGTATACACATTTGAAAGGTTTTTCAAATATGTTGTTCAGGTCTGACAGACTGGCAAATTTATTCCATTCTTTAATAACAATCCTTTGTTTTGGGCTGAAACATCTACTGAATTCAGCGCAAAACAAAGGGTACCAATCTGCCATGGTTACGACCTTCGATGGTGAAAGCAACTTAGTAATGTGGCAATTATCCATAAACTGGATTTATATATCACGGAATACATTCATTTAAGCGACCTAACTTACCTCAAATGGGTATAACACCGAGTTGAAATGTCGAATTTCTCAGTGATGAACAGTCAGAATGTTGGACAAAACACCGAATGTGACATTTCTGACTGCTCTACCACCTAAACAAGTGCTACCATGGGTCAAAAAGGAGGGGATATTTTGCATTTCACGAATATGGTGTTCGCAATTATGAGAAGTTGTCACACTATTAAAAGGATAATTTCTCTTATAGATTATATTAATAAATAAAATAAAGAAACACTCATAATTGGCTTAGATATAGAGAAAGCCTTTCATTCCCTAAATTGGAACTATTTATTCAAAATTCTGGTGTTATTTGAATTTCCTTCTTCCTTTGTTCATCTACTAAAGAATATATATACAAATAATTTAGCGTATGTTAAGCTAGGTCCTTTCACCTCTGAATCTATAATATGACAAAGGGTACTAAACAAGGACGTCACCAGTTCTATTTGCTTTGGCTATTGAAATATTGGCAAATTCAATACATAATAATACAAAAATCAAAGGAGTAGATGTTTATAAACAATACAATTCTAAGGTAATGCTTTTTGCTGATGACATATTATTAACATTATCCAATACAAAAGAGACATTAGAAGAATTAGATATTTTAATTAACACATTTCACAGGACTTCAGGACTCCATTTCAATAAATCAAAATCAAAATTTTTATTTTTAAATAATAAAAAAGAATTGCAGACGAAGGGGAATCACATTATAGGGAAACAAGAATCTACCTTAAAATATCTAGGAATTGAGTTATGCAAGGATAATAATGAATTAGTCTGAAAAATGTAGAATATCATCAATACAATTAAAATCTCTGTGGAAAAGTAGAACAAAATAATATTAACATTTGAAGATAGACTTCAGTTAATAAAAATGGTTTTACTACCCAAGATTCTATATATAGCTTTGTTAATACAACTGTTACCAGAAAGGAATATACTTGAAGAAATAAACTCATGCCTAATAAATTTTTTTATGGTTTCTCAAAAGAAACAGAATAGCTTTAATGCATCATATCAGACCATGGAAACAGGGAGGATTAAACTTTCCTGATATAGAAACATATAAAAAAGCATCAATATCTAAAACAATCTCAGATTGGATAAGTCCAAATTATTCTGCAAATTGGAAATAATTACTAACTGTAATATCAATAAATGAATTTGATTTACAAAAAAATTTCAAATAATGGATAAAAGCAATTTGCCATGGCACATATTATGTATTAGTATGCAATATAACATAACTAAGCCCATTAAAACTCAAATGATTAATTATTACATTGACTCATTTAGGAAAATTATTAATGCAAATATAGATTTAAATATCTGGTTTGATCTTTTAACACCCTTCATAGTTACAAAGAGTTATCCATGTAAAATATATAGAGAAATAATTAATTCCTGGGAACAGAAAGGATTTGTTTGTTGGTTTCAATGTATCAAAGAACTAAAAGTTCTGGATATGCAAACAATAGAAACAATTCCACAACAAGATTGGCTAACTATGCAAAGCATTCTGATGTGTTCTCAAGATTTATGCAGAATAATTAGTAATTCTTCATTTAAAGAAATACCTAAACTTAAGAAATACCTATATAAAATCAAAGCCATGGTCTCAAGCTAAATGCAAAAGAATGCGTAGTAATCCCCTTGGAAAAAACAGAGTACCCGCAAACTACAACATAGGAGGTAATCCCCTGAAATCTGAAGAAGAAATAAGGGATCTAGGGACCCAAGTAGATAGTCAGCTTTCCTTTGATAACCATGTTGCCAAAGTGGTTAGAAAATCCTTCTATGTGACCCATCTGATCACGAAAGGGTTCGCATCAAGATCTAAGGATGTAATGGTGCCCCTCTACTCTTCCCTCATCAGACCTATTATTGAGTACAATGCACCAATTGGAATGTACCTGGCTAGACATCTCCAGCAGCTGGAGAGACCACAAAGGTACCTAACCAAGAGGATTACTGGCCTCAAACAGTTGCCCTATGCAGAATGATTGAAAAAGCTAAGACTGTTCTCTGTTGCACACCGCTTTCTCAGAGGCGATCTCTGTCAAACGTGCAGAGCCATGTCCAACCCAGAATTGTTGACCATGCTCCATCTTAGCAAAACCAAATCTACTCAAGCTACACGCTCTAGGGATATAAACCTCAGCACAACAATGAATAGAACATGCTGGAGGGATAGATTCCCTTCGCAGAGACTTCCCTTACTATGGAACAGGGTCCCGATCTACATAAGACAGAGCCCCTTACTATCACTCTTCAAAAAGAACCTTGATGAGTGGATGGGTAACAGAAAGTTCAAACCAGGGATCACACCAGCTACAGGTCTGGTTATTAATATCTCCTCTTTTGAACTTAATCCTGAACAACTTAATGTATTAAATAAAGGGTTATCATTTGTACCTGTGAGGAAGGCAGATATAACTGAAATGTTGAAAGATCTAAGGCTATTAGGGAGAAACTTATCTTTGAAATGTATGTTTCCAACAAATGCAGATAATGTGCATAATATTTACAAATATTTACAAACACCCTAGTACTTTTATACCAATTACTCCACCTGGGGTTCAAAGATTTATTGATATATGTGAAACTACATTCAGAGAAATAAGTGTATCTGATAGCAATGACTACTCTTTTTGTAATTTGACTTCAGAAGAGCAGAGAGCTCTGAAAGAACTAAGAAATTTACATTCTCTGGTTATTAAACAAGCAGATAAGGGTGGTGGTATAGTTATCTTAGACAAAGAACTATACGTACAACAAATGGAAAAACTTTTATTAAACACCGGTACATACCAGTGTATTTCTAAACCTGCTGTAAATGCAATTATTGACAAAGTTTCGTTTTTGCTTTTTGATTTACTTATCACTGGTTTAATTGATGAACCACTTTTTAAATATTTTAATATTACTAAACCTGTTGTTCCTAGCATTTATGGCCTACCTAAGGTCCATAAAGATCTTTACATGCCACCAATGCGGCCTATAGTCTCAGGGGCTGGCTGGTGCACTGAACCCCTTTCTATATATGTTGAAGGTAGTCTACATGGCCTTTTAGAGAATTGTCATATTATACTAAGAGATACCAAGGTGTTCTTAGAAAGATTACATAATAGAATGGATAGTATTGATATGGATTTAGATTTTGTCTTGGTTACCATGGATATAGAATCACTATTTACCAGCATACCCAATACATGCGGCATTGAAATGACAAGAGAGTTTTTGACAGTTAACAAGTGTTTTAATAATACCAAAATTCAATTGATTTGCAGTTTACTAGAAATCATCTTGGAAAATAACATTGTTACGTTCCAAGAACAGTTTTATTTACAGAAGGTTGGCGTAGCTATGGGGACTCCCTGTGCTAACAGCTACGCCAACCTTGCCTTGGTTTGCTGGGAAGAAGTTAACATTCTTTCTGATAAGAATCCTTTTTTAGGCAAGTACTATGGTATGTACGTTTTGTTGACAATGTCTTCATGTTATGGAAAGGCAATGGTTCGGATTTCATTTCATTTTTACAATACCTACACACCACCACTGATTTTTTGAGATTTTCTCACCAGATCTCTGCCACTGACATCACCTTTCTTGATGTACACATTACTAGGTCTAGTTTAAATCAGTTAAATAGTACTATTTATTTTAAACCGACCAGAAAGAATACACTTTTACATAAATCCAGCATGCACCCTAGACATATACCTAAGAATGTACTTAAAGGCCAAGTCTTTAGGACCTTAAGACTACATGATAAAGATGAGGATGCAGTGATTGCACTTAACTGTCTAAAATCTGATTTTCTGGAAAGGGGCTATCATGATACTGATATTGATAAGACTATTTCCAATGCTTGGCAAATGAGACATACCAGATGTAGACCCTATTTTCACTCTACTAGGAATGATTCTGTTGACAACAATGTCATTCTGACTAGTAATGATTTTAGAGTTGTGTTCCAATTTGCTAGTAACTTGATGTTATTAGGAGACATTGGCATCTGTTACAAGAGGTCCCTAACCTTAATGCCACAATTGCCAATACTCCACACTTTAGCTTTAGGAATAATACGTCACTTAAACAGTATCTTTGCAACAGTGAACCACGCAACACTACATGTATTTCCAACTGTCAGGGTACCTTTCCATGCAGATCATGTAGTGCATGCCCATATATTTATAGCAAAAACATATACATTCATCCAACCAGACATTTTAAACTATATTCCAACACTTATTCAGATTGCAAGACCACTGATGTCATTTACTTTTGTTTTTGCCAGCAATGTCCTGCCTTCTACGTTGGCAAAACTAATAGGCTTTTTAAAGACAGAATTTTAGAACATATCCGTGATGTTATGAATAGTAAGCAAACAAATGCACTTGCCAACCATGTTATGTGTACAGATTCTTCTCATTCTTTCAAATTCTTTGTCGCGCAACACATATATAGAAAATGTTACAGAGAGCCATGAACAGAAATGGATACTGAAACTTAATGCAGAAAGGTACCCAGGCCTCAATGGTACCACCTCTTTGATTCCATTCTTGAAAACTAGACACCTTAAACATTGATAGTTTTTATTTTTATTGTTATTTTTATTATATTACATTTTATGCATATGCAAATGTATTTTATGCAGTATTTATACAGCATTTTATATTTTATTCATACCATTACTATGCTCATGTTGTAACTGTTTCTTTAAATAACCTTTGGTGTATCACATCATTTATTCATGAGATAGTTGTTTTTTTATCTATTTAAGCAGTGCTATTCACTTGATCTGTGTCTGATGAAGCAACTATTGTTGTGAAAACGCTCACCTCTGTCTTTTACTTTTTGTTTTCATTAAACGTTATTGTGTGTTACCTTGGTGCATTGTGTTTATACTTTTACTTATTTTCTTGCACCTTGGTTTTACCTGCAGCCATTTCTTTTTTGTTTCTATCACACCAACAGCACTACTAGATAGGGGCCAAGGGTACTAGCTGCTAGTACAAGGGTCTAGGGAACTACTAAAGGGGTGGTGAATACCGCACAACGTGGCTGGGCTAATATATGCCTTCGGGCAGATCGCCCAGTACCAACCTATGACATGGGAAATAGTATTTCAAAACTTTACAAGATATTGATAAATTACAAAACACCCAAATCCTCATATTGGAATTATATAACAAAAGGACATTCATTACAGCTAACTGAAGAAATTAAATCAAATATTTTATTATCAATAAAACATACATCCTTTACACAATACTGGAAAGTTTTTAGTTGGAAATGCTTGCACAGAGCATTCTTAACTCCAGACAGAATTACTAAAATTAATTCTTCCACAAAGGGAATATGTTGGAGGTGTGAGCAAATACACAATGCAGATTCGTATCACATTTTTTTCGACTGTGCTAAAATTAAGCCATTTTGTAATGGTATTAAAAACTTTTTACAAGCTTTATTTAATGAATTGTTTCACTTATCTAAAGCTCTAGTATTATTAATGTGTACAAAGGTCCTCATTTGAATGAATCAAATATGTATCTAGTTTGGACAATACTTGCAATCTCAAGGAAGTGCATAACAAGAAGATGGAATACAAACACAATACCGACTTTGGAAGACTTCTACAGCCTATGAGAAGACCACAGCTTTGTTGGAAATTAAAATTAAAGAATTAAGGATTAATCCTAAGCCATTTATTAACAATCCATGGAAAAAAGTCTTATCACTGATTGACACTTTGCAATAACTGAGCAGATACACTTTAATTGGATTGTTATACCTATAAAGTAATTGTATATATTGAGCTCTGTTATAGCATCAGGTTGATGTAAATAGTGTACATAGTTATTTAAGATGTTATATACAAATACTATGGAATTTATTCAACTGTATTTGAAAAATAAAAAAAAATTGAGAAAAAAGATACATAAGCTTATAAAACTTGCTCTCTTGCCCTAATCTATAGGACAAGAGATTAGTGCATTTCTTCCAACTTAAACCAGCTGAAGTTTCTAAGTTTGGGGACACTGAATCTATGCAAATACTGTTTTGGTACTATATAGCAATGTTCTTCATTTCTTAAGAGTTGCATTACTATATGTTATCCAAATTATAGCCATATGTATCATGACAAAAGTAGAATGCATTACATTATTAGCAAAAAAGACAGGATAGTACATGCTAAATGTTTTTAATTTTAACCTATCATTGAACTTACAACGGTAAAAATGGGAAGAGGATAAATATATGCAATGGGGTTTTTCTTTCATCTTATTTTTTTTAGTAGTTTGATACTGCCATATGGGTAATAAAAGCATATTTAATACTGCAAAATATTCTTACCTTCTTACCTGTTGCTGTGGGACTATGATTGCTATAACAGAATTGTGAGGCAGCTGTCTGCAATAACTTATTTAGAAGCATCTTAAAAAGAACTTAATTTATTGTAACTGTATACTCGACTTGTAAATGCAGAAAACTAAAGCTGGTATCTGCTGACTGAAAATACCAGTTCTCTTTCTTTTTCAACTATAATGCTGTGTTATCTATCACTTTTTTCATCAAAGTGCAGTGTTAGTTCTGTTAATATTTGTGGGATTATTACAACACTATGACAAATTCTCTGACTCTTCAAGTATAAATAAAAATGAAGACATGCAGCTAGAGTGCATTCCCCTATGAACTGAGAGTTAGGATCCACATCTGCAAAATATATTCAACACTTGACACTAGAATTAAATCGGAGTCTGTATCCTGCATAGACACTAATGAGGATAGTTAGACATTAAGCAAGTTAAATAACTGAATACATGGCTGATCCTACAAATGCATGGCATTTACCAGTAATGTCTGACAGTTGGCTTAAAGGATTAAGGAGCTGTTCATTTACTGTTTGCTGTGGCCCAGTGGTTTGATTACCCCTGCCTCCATTGCCTGTGTGACTGAGAAAGCCACTTAACAAGACACCTCTCCCTGACCAAGTCTGAGAAAGGTCCATGGAGATCAATGCTCTACCCCCAGAAAACAAATACAAATAAATAAATAAATAAATTGTTCAAACTGAGCAGCAGAATAAAAGATGTAGGGAACTTACTCAACTAACTGTGAGTGTGGTTTTTACTTGAATGGATCAGTGGTTAAAAATGTTCTTTGTTTGAGGAAAAAAGTCTTATTTAGGAGTGTACAGAGTAAAATGGGTAGATCACAAAAACGTAAATCTAAACTGGGGACTAAGACGATGTATTAAAAAGAGAAGCTTTGTATATGAAACAACTGAAATCAGATAGCATAACCATTGCAGAAAAGAATTACAGTGAAATTTCTAATACCAATCCACAAAATAACCATGACCTTAAGGTCATGTATAACAAAAAATACAGGTTTCTGTTGAAAGATAGTCTCCTGATAAGAGCTGATGTTATGTCACAATGATTCCACTTGTAAGTTTATATAACAGAGGACTTGTGCTAGAACATACATATGACAAAGTAACAGGAAAAAATGGGTGACAGAAGAACTGATGAGAACCAAAAGAGGTAGCGTATTGGCCTAAAATGCATACAGCTGCTACAACATATGTGCAGGATGTGTAAGATGCTGCAAATTCCTGCCTGTTTTCACTAGTAACATGGCAGAACTCCAAACAAGCGGAATCCCAAGTCCTTGTCTGATCTTCAGAGTGATTGGATTGGCCAAATCACAGACTGGTGTAAGTTCACAAAGCATACTGTCTGTCTTTCCCTAATGAACTACAGAAACAATACCCTTGCTTTTAATCAACCATGTGTTTAGTCACTAAGGACTATCCACAATGGTAACATCTGACAGGGGATCACATTTCACAACTGAAGTAATGGAAAATATGTAGAAAATAGTGGGAGGAGAAAGAAAAGGTTTTGTATACCATCACCCAGAATCTTCTGATAAGATTGAATAAGCAAGCCAAAAAAAGGTAAATATCCTAAAAGAATATCTCAGCTACTCAGGAAAAGAATGAGATGTTAAGTTTACTACTAATGACCATCCATGCAACACCAGTAATTCTACAGGTCTCTTACCATTTGAAATGATAACAAGAAAGAAAATGATGCTACCTGTACATATTATGTGGACGGCATTTGATTTAGGCCTGGACCATGCCACTGCAGCTCTTGAGTATGCACCCTAGATGACTTACTGTGACAAAAATGCCAGCCTGAGAGAATAAAAGGTAGCTTACCATGTAATCTATTCAACTATGGCAGGAAAAAAGGCAAACTTCCAAGAAATTCCTTCCAAGTAGTGAATGGGCTTTCCTGATCAAAGGCAACACCTCCCCAATATCGTATCAAATGAAAAGGAAAAGCACCAATGAAACTTCACTTAAATGGATTTATATTAATCAAACTCCTTCCATGAATGGAAAAGAGTTATGCCTACATAGTGGAACAGTCAAGCATGGAGAATGCAAAAACAGACTCTGGGAAAATGGTTCACGATGCATTAATTTAATGTTGCATAATAAAATGGCTGACTAATAGTACTTTTCTTTTTTCTCCTTTTTCTCTTGTGTTGAGATTATATGCATCTACCTGGATAGTTACAACTAATAAGGAGAAAAAGTAGAAAGGCAATGTCTTTGCTCGCAGTTGTTCTTAGTGCTATTATTATCACTGCTACAATTTATTTATTTTTTCTGTTAATCGTGTGAAGAAAACTGCAAGAAACAGAATTATTATTGTTCTTATAAAACAAAATGAAAAGTTAAGTGAGCTATGTTAAAGCTCTTTTGAAATAAGAAAACAATGGTCATTAACTGTGTAATCTCTAAAAGAAATGCTTAAGTCTGTATATACAAAAATGTCAATTTACTGCAGCAGAAATGTACTGCAAAGGGGTAGATTCATGCCAAGTCACCAAAGGTTATTTCTGTGAACAGGAGAAAAATGAAAAACGTTCATCAAATCCACCTTCAATGAACAACTCAACAAGTTTGATTTTGCAGGCAGGCAAGCCCCTCTGTATTCCCTATACCATCTGGACTTATATATACCAAGTCAGAGGTCACAAAACAGTGGAGAAAAAAGCAAACTCCACTGTCAACAAAAGTAATTTTGAAAAACAGCACCTGCTCTTTTTGTACTCACTGAAACTACATTCGATAGCACAAAGTACTTCCAAGGGGGGAAATGCCAAAATGACCAACTGAAAGTAACAACTTTTCAGAGTTCTGCAGCTTTCTTTTAAAATTTTAGGAAATATTAATCCTAAACAATTATTAAACTGTCATATTAAAGTCCGCTTTACTTAAGATCTAAAAAAATAGTTATTTTTCAAATATTTTCCTGTCAAACTTGCCTTGAAGATGTCTTCTGTAAACAAATTGAGATGAGTATTTCAAAATACTCCCAATTCTATCTCTTCTTTGAAGAAGGACATACAAATTGTGATGGCATCTTTGCAAAAACTGTCTTTGAAGATAGATGGTTTTCAAGAAAACCTAGATAATTTAGAGGAAAATAGCTTCAATCAAATAAATATACTGAAATGAAAGATACAACAGCAGCAATCAAAAATATCTGACACAAACTACACTTCTGCATATAGATAGCAGACTTAAAAAAATAACTTCAAACTGAATTTCTATTCAAACATAACACTTGGGTACAACACAATCTATGGGATTTTGACAACAGGAAGAGAATATACATTAGAGTTTTTGGCCTCCCAGAGTAAACAAAAAGAGGAGATACAACAGCCTTTCTATCCTTGTGGATTCCTAAATTCTTTAACTTACAGGATGGCCTCTGATACGGCACAGAAAGGGCACATTGTTCCATTAGTAAACCATCTCTCTCTATACCAAGATCCATTGTAATAAAATTCCTATCACTTCTTCATAAAGAATTGGTTTTAAAAACTGTCTGGGCAAAAGCACCTTTAAAGTTTGGTCAACATAACATTAGATTTGACAATGACTGTTCTTCCAAAATAACCAAGAAAAGAAAGACATGGTGGCCATTTGTTAAGTTGCTGAAACAAAACAATGTAAAAGCCCAAACTACTGATCTTCAGGAATAACAATCCATCATCAGAATGAATTAAGGCCCTTCAATACCACAGAAGAAGCTTTGTCCTTTGTTAAAAATATCAATTTTATTCCCATCACAGAAGATATGGACGGGTCTTCTTCCACCTTTAAAAGATTTCTAGAAATTCTAGCTTGGTCAGACTCAAAAAAGAAGAAACAAAAAACAGGGGAAAAAATTCTGAAATAGCATCAAATTCTTCCAAACTTACAAAACAAATGTTTAGATAACATTATACATTTCAAGAACATCAGTAATGAATTTAATTTACTCACTGTAAGTATTTAAAGGTTCCCCATTAAAGCATGATTTTATATATAAACTTTTTAATAAAATTCCTCTGAATATCTAAATGTTCTTCATAGTTGTTAGCAGTTAAATTAATAAGTAACTTCTTATCAATGTTCTTTTATTCTCCTTTTACTTATTTACTTGAAATTACTAATAGGAAAGTTTTACTTTTTATAGTAATAAATAAATATGCTAAATATAGAGCGTGTGAAGATCAAAGTGTATTTTTATATTAACTTCTGATTTAATAGCTCTTCCTAAAATTATGCATCTCTCATTCATATCCTTTAGTAACTTATTAGATAATTATAAATATAACGTGTTAATGGGAGCTTAACAACGTCTATTTATTATTCTTTTCATCAATTCTTTTATTTCATACTTTGAGTTTTGAATGGGTTATATGGAGGTAGTGGAAAGGGTAGGATGGACATTATTTATGTTGCTTGCTTTTCATGGTTTTTAACATTTTTTGCCTTCCCTTTACTTTAGTCAGGATCTCCCACCATTAGCATGAGCACTACATTACAAGTTTTTAGACTTCATGCTGTACTTAAATATTTTAAATTTTTAAGTGATCTGTATAACAAATTCTTTGTAAGTCTGCATGTTCAGCCTTAATAAATGTAATATTCAATCAAAACATATACTGTTACATAATGGCTTTAAATTCTTTAGATGGTTTTACCAATTTATAATGTTTTAGAAGTCATACTAGGAAAGCTTCTTCACAGCACACTTGCTCACTGTATATAAGCCAGTTATTTAGTCTAGTAATTAGATTTAAATATTAAGGGACCGTTGTTTTGATATGACATTGTACACTGAATTGGACTAGTGGTGCTGGCTCTGATGTAACATTTCATATCTTTAGAGTTTCATTGGTGAAAACCTGTTATTCTGGCAACTTTTAAAATTTGTAAGAACAGTATTTAAAATCTTTCCTAGATTAAGCTTCTGCTCTCCCACCAGTAAATTTGATCTTAAATGGAATAATTTTGTAAAGAGGTTAAGACGCATACACTAAACTTTCGACTGGTATTATAGTGGTAATTTTGTGGGCTGCTCTTCTGTTGGTAAGTGGCACATTTAGTGCAGGTGTGTTTACATTACAGTGCTGTTGTGTTTACGTGGATTATTGGAGCTCAAACAGTGGAGTATTTTGGTCAAGATGTCATGTTCTCAGGCATCACACTCATCTTGCTAGTTGTATTGTGGTACTGTGTTGGCTTATTGATGTGGGATGTGGTGCAAGTTTGTGACATCACCTCACTGTGTGTGTGGCATGATTTCTACTGACTTTAGATCACATTGAAGTAAAGTAAGAATAAGCAAACACTGTTCCCTGTTTCAGACTGTAGTGGCAGTTGCCAGCTTGCCTTCCAAACATAGAGAGTTGATAGTGAGCAGTGAGGTGGTCAATCTCTGGGTGGGTTATTGAGTGCCAATGAGATTTCATTGAAGAAAGAAGGAAGGAAAGAGGTGATAATTTTTGGGTTTTTTAATCTGTCACAGTAAGGACATTTCTTTTAATTCTCCCTTACATCCTATGGATAGGATTATAATGCATCTGATTAGCCTGCTCACTTACTAATCATCTTATAGATTTACTTAACCATGTTCAGTTTCTTTAACTGAAGAAAAACTGTGTTAAAATCAGAGAAAAAAAAAACAAGAGCACGAGCAAGGTTAAGTTTGTTACAGTAATGATGAACGTGAATATGTATTACTGATACTGGAACAGAATTTTACTTTATTTTGAGTAGGTAATAACATGTTTTACTTTCACTTTATTTATCATGAATGAAAAGTTTAAGTACGATAGGATAATTATGTCTCACATCATTCAGACCAGGCTTATAAAACTCTTTTTGCAAAAAGTCATTTTTGGTTGCATTCTTTGTTTAAAATTATCATCTCAGTGATTTATTATAGTTATTTGAAGAGTTTGAGATGTAATAGCTTAACCACTTCATCACTCTGTTTTTATTTAATTTTGGAAGAGTTGATTCTGTATGTATATATATATATATATATATATATATATATATATATATATATATATATTACTATGCTACACTGGTACAGAGCAAAAAAAACAGAAATTAGAGAGGTATTTAGCACAATATAGCAACCAAATGGCTTATCCTGTTAAAAAAACATTTCAGAGTACTTTTCAGAATTCCTTTTAGAAGATGGCACACAGGGCTACTGAATTTTCTAATTCTTTTAAACATGACCGTAGCAACACTTTCTGGTATTGTTGTTGTGGGCCCTTTTGGAGGGTGAGAGGGTGGTGAAGTTTGCACTGAATCTATTTGCCAAGATGTTGGCAATATCAGTGGGTTCAGTATATTTTGTGCTATTTTGCACTAGCTCAGAGCATATCTGTGAGTTGCCACTTAGATTCTTAACATAGCTAAAGAAGGCTTTGTGGTTATCTTTCAAATCCTTGGCTATTTTTCTTTCGAAGTTAGCCTTGGAGGATTTTATGAGGGACCTTAGTTTCTTACTGATACTGATCACGGATGTCTTTCCTTCCTGGGATTTGCTTTTTTTCTGAACTAGTTTACTCCTTCTATTGTATAGCCTGTTTATGGCAGGGGTCCACCAGACTGGTTTCCTGTTATCCTTTAGCATGGGGGCTGTGAAACTTACCACCTCTGTCTTAAGTAAGGTGAAGTTTGCTATAGAAAAGTCATTCACTGTGGTTTCCTTGGTTGGAGGTGGTGGTGTGGTGTGGACATCCAGAGTGATTAGTTTATGGTCTGATCTAACCAGTGACGGGTTGACCTCTGGTGTGGAATACCTGTCGCCCATGTTGGTGATGACCAGGTCCAATATGTTTTCACCTCTGGTAGGGGAGATTACCAGATGATCCAGGGCATTTGAGTTGATAAATTCCAGGAAGCACTGGACCTGGGAGTTTGTACTTGAATAGTTTTCCCAGTTAACGGTAGGGTAATTGAAATCACCCAATATCAGGGTGTTCGGAAGGACCTTCATGTTTTCCAGTGTCTCCAGAAAGGTGGAGTCGTGGTCCTGGGTCATGGAGGGTGATCTGTAGCAGGTCACAATTTGCATTGCAGATTTGCCTGATGTTAGCTGCACATGGATGATCTCGGAGGTATCATGCTGCGCCACTAACCTGGAGGTGTAGGCATCCTTGATGAATATGGATACACCCCCCTCCTTTTGTGTTGCGGTCCATGTTCTGTGGCCGAAATGTGTGGTATGAGTTGTAGCCTGGTAGTGCTGGGATGCTCTGTGGAGCCTTGAACCAGGTTTCAGTTACTGCACAGATGTCGACATTCTCCATACTGAGGAGTGCTTCGAGCGCATGCATTTTGAGATTTAAACTCCTGGTGCTGAGTAGCATAACCCTCATTTTTTTATTTGTGCTGTTTACGGAGGTGGGTTTGACTTTTGAGCCTTGCCTAAAAAAGGCACTATGGGGGCAGCAAGAGCCTTGGCCAGTACTCGAAAGCCTAGGGGTGACAGGTGCAAGCCGACTCTTGCAAAGCAACGAGGCCTGTCGAGCATGTCGTCCCAGGCTGACAGACACTGGATCCCTTTTGAATGACACCAGAAGCTTAGCCAATTGTTGAAATTGATCAATTTTGTCTTTATACTGCGGTATCATTCTTGGTGAGGGCAGGATGCTACTCAGGGTCAGGGTCATACCCGCCTGGGCTACATGATCAGAGATTGCTTCCATGTCTCTTTTCATGTAGTCCAGGGAGGTATGTCGTAGGTCATTCACACCAACATGAACAATGACAGAGTCATATTTGTACTTGTTCTGGAGTGACCCGAGTGCTTGTGTTATGTGGCAGATTCTGGCTTCCGACAGGCAGCTAACAGTAACCTTCTCCTTGTCCAGCCTAGTGAGTGGGATGTCAGTGTGCCTGACTATAGAGTTGCCTATTACTAGTGTGTTAGGTATGTTATTTCGCCTTAAGGACTGTGATTGTGTGGCACACTGATTTTGTGTTTTATATGTTGTCTGGTTTGTGACGGGATGTGTAGGTTTTTTGGGTGTCTGCTTTGGAGGCCTTTGATGCTTTTGCAGGTTTTTATTTTGAGCCTCCGAGTATGATTTCTTGTATTTATGTGTATTTTTTGCCAGTGCTGGTTTAGTATGTCTATGTGAGGCTGGAGGTGTGGTGCAAGTGTTAACCTTCTCCTCATGACTGCCTTCTCCAGTCTTGGGTGCAGAGAGCTTAGCTTCCAATTTAGCTATATAATTGCATCTCTCGCATATGTTAATGTTTTGTGGTAGGAGGAGAGGGTTGTCTGTGTACATGAGGCAGTTGTAACATTGCCTCAGGATACCCAGGTTCACCAGCTGCACTGGAGAGTATACCTGAAATTGCCCTTTGGTCATGCCTGAATAGTAGGGTGAGCTGCTTAGTCACTTGGTTGGTGAGGGGTGAATAATGAGCCTTGCCCTGCTGGGCAATCAAGTGTCTGGGTATATTAGTGCTTGCTATTAGGTCTGAGCAAGTGCTGGACTGTAGGATGCTTTTTAAGAGCTTAGGTTGAGAGTTAGACTACTTTCAAGGGAAAAACTGAAGAGGAGACTTGGTAGAGCCGGGATAAATTTAGCCCTAGCTAACCGGCGCTGCCCAGACATGCAAAATGCAGTTTTTACAGCAGGGAAATGAAAGAGATAGAAATTAGCCCAAAATGGCCTATAAACTACTAAATTCTGGGCTGAAACCACTCCTCCAGGGACAGATGGCTGCTCAAAGCTCCCTCTCTCACAGATGAATAGAGAAACCTCCCTCTATCCAAGTAAGGTATGGGCAACTCAGAAAATTGAAACACAGCCCTGAATTCAGCACTAGCCTGAAAACTGGACTATACTAGCTTAGAAAGGTGGGAAACTGTCTCTAATGCTAATAATCATAACAGTTATAACAGTCATTATATTCACATCAATAACCAGCATTCTGCCAGTCATACTGACAATAAAGTTGCTGCTACTGCACCACACGAGAACCAAGCTGGTGATCAAGCTGACTACCAAACCAATACGACAACCTTTTTTATCCACTACCAACAGCAGCACTCCAGAGAGACAGCTGGTACGTCAAAAACAGAGGAATTACAAAGAGAGAGCGAGAGAGGGAGAAGTCGGGGGCCAGTGGAAATTTCTCTCTTCGGGCAGAAAAATAATGACAAGGAGGTACTTCTGCAAATGAATTTATTTGACATCAATGATACTGTCAAATGGATGGGCACAGCTGTTGTTAACCTCACCAACAGACAATTTTCTACAGAGCATTTGAATGTTCTACAAAAAGGCTTCACTTTCATACCTTCACAATGTGCACATTTAGCAGATCTTCTTTTAGATCTATGTATGTACACCAGGAAACTTTATCTAAGAATACTACACAATAGTGATGAATCTACTGAATCTAATGACTCTGATACTTAACAAAACTCACATGGGACCTACACAAACACAGTAAAGCCTAAAAGTTTATATAACCCAGTACTCAATAATTCCCTACAAGCTTTTTTAAAAGTATGTGAAAGAGATATTGGGAAATTCTGTAAATCAGATTCATCTATTAAATGGTTTAACCTCACTAATTCAGAGAGAACATCCCTGCATGATCTTACTAAAGATAAATTCTTATGTATCATGAGAGCATATAAAAACACTGGTCTTGTCATAATGAAACAAGAATTATAATTCTCTAAAATAGAATCCACATTGAATAATATTGACTTTTTCAGAGAAGTACAGATTAAGGAAGTACACAAACCGTTTACTTTAATAGACAAAACTCTTAAACAACTTGAAATGGATAATGCCATCTTGCTCGAAGAACTTAACTTCATATCTGTACCCTCCCTAGTTGGGATAAATTATATGGGATACCCAAAATACAAAAAAAACACACAGGACCCTCCTTTTAGACATATAATTTCAAATAAAAAACTAAAACAAAAAATAATTTCAGTTTGTAGATTATGTTCTTAACTGCATAGTGCAGTCCACCAGGTATTACTTAAGAGACTCTTGGGATTTTCTAAATGAACTGTTTTTACATAAGAAAGTTTTGTCTGATTGTCTTTTGGTAATGTTAGACATCAAGGCATTATACATCGATATACCACATGCAGAAGGACTGGAACTACTTAAAATATTTATCACTACATATACACATTTTCCTCCACGCAAAGTTAATATTATTTGTACTCTAGTTAATATTGTCCTTACCAGCAACTTCTTTTTCAATAACAAAATATATAAACAAATAAAAGGAGTTGCAATGGATTCAAAACTAGCACCAGTTTTTGCCAACCTTGTTCTCAGTGTGTGGGAATATGAAAATGTATCTTCTCTACCTGGATTTCAACACATGCTTATATACAAACGTTAGATTGATGACATATTTTTTGCATAGAATGGCAAGAAAAATGAGTTCTTTTTTTATCTCTAGTTTGAAAAATAGTATAGGTTTCCGTAATCTAATTATTTCAAGTCAGGGAAAGGCTGTTAATTTTCTAGATATTAAACGAGCACCAACCAAGTAACAAATCTGGAAGCTGACGCTGAAGAATCACTGCTCGTACTTGAGATGAAAAATATTTATTATAACTCCACACGATACAAGTGACAAAGTTAAGCGCTTTCAACTGTAATATACAGTCTTCATCAGAACCTTCTGATGAAGACTGCATATTACAGTTGAAAGCGCTTAACTTTGTCACTTGTATCGTGTGGAGTTATAATAAATATTTTTCATCTCAAGTACGAGCAGTGATTCTTCAGCGTCAATTTTCTAGATATGACAATTGTGTTACTTCCCTCTGGTTCTATCTTTTCAACAGTATTCAGAAAAGACACTTATCAACTTTCTGAATTGTACTAGCCAACAACCATTCTATATGAAGAAGAATTTGGTTAAGGGTCAATTTATTTGACTGTCTAGGTGGGTTAGCCATGACAAAGAATTTTTTGTGCAGTCCTCATTACTGAAACATATGTTTTCCATTAGGAACTACCCTGCTTCTTTAATTGACAGCATTTGTGAAGAAGTTTCAGCAGCTAGACATAGTAAATACCTTCCTATTCTAAAATATGGATTCCAATCCTGTATTACAGAACCTTCGACAACTAACAGATTCTTAATTTCCCTATTCCTATTTGCAGGGACATGTCTGCTATTAGGGAAATTATTTCCAATAATTGGGACATTATTTCTGATTCCCCATAAATAAGTTTTGCCTTAGGAAATGCACCTACTATTATATTTAAAAAGACTAGGACTATTCATTCACATGTGGAAAATAGAGACTCGCAGATTTTATTGCATTCTCCTGTTATGAATAATTCCTCTAAAGGCATGTACTGTTGTGGTAAATGTGTTGTTTGTCCTTTTATTTTTACAGGTGACAAGTATACTTTTTCTCATTGCAATTATACAGTTTCATTGCCATTCAACCTTTGTAGATTATGTAGGTATTTGTATGTCTTGTGGATGTTTCTATGTAGGTAAAACCAAACGCAAGCTGTCAGATCGCATTAAGGAATGAAAATAATGGTCTTGCCAAACACAGTATTATCTGTACACAGTTCAATAAATTCAAATTCTTTGTATTAGAACAGACTGATTCATTTTTTGGAGAGTGACTCTTTTCTTGAACTGAGGGAACTTAAATGGCAGTTGTTATTGAATGCTGAAGCATATAAAGGACTGAATGAGACAGTTTCTTTATTATTTTTTAAAAAAACACTGTTTTATATTTATTGGTTACTGTTTTTGCATTCTAGAATTGTACATATTTAAACTAGTGATTATTGCATTTTACTGTATTCTGAGGAAGTTGTTACATCTTAACAAGACTGAAAGCTTACTATCCATTCAGCGTCAGTGTGCCTTTCTTTTAGCCCATTGAAGTTCTATTATATATATACACACACACACACACACACACACACACACACACATATATATATATATATATATATATATATATATATATATATATGTTTGCTATCAAAATGTAGAATTGAGGTTTGGTGAATACGAAAATGCCAAAGGTGTGTTGGCCGATTCCTGTATTTCTGAACTACAATTCTATGAGTGTTCTATGGAGAGAATGGCACTGAGCATTCGCTATTATGTGGTCAACGTTAAGACTAGAGGTCATGGTACAGTGCAGGTTGGGAAATTTACCCATTTTGTCACTGTAGTGTGTTCTTGGAGTTGGACTATATAATTTGCAGGGTGTGTGGGGGGCTTGCCCCCTCCGAAAATGTGTATTTCAATGATGTGCAGTACTGAACTGCATATGTTCATACTGCTAGAATGCAGGTAGGTTTAAGTGGCAGCAGATATAACAAATTATATCAAAAATGCCGAATTTAATATTGTCAGTTGAAAGAAGTGCAAACCAAAATGATCCCTCAGAACTGCTGGCTCAGAGACAGAGAAGCCCACAAAGGCAATTTGCTTCACCAGGAAATTTTATTACACTCAAAAAAAACATTAAAGTAAGCGCTTTTAACTTATTCCAGTGAATGTATTCCTGTGAGGTAAAGGGGTTGTCTGAGGAAGACTTAATTACTGGAATAAGTCGAAAGCACTTACTTTAATGTTTTTTTGAGTGTAATAAAATTTCCTGGTGAAGCAAATTGCCTTTGTGGGCTTCTGTGTCTCTGAGCCAGCAGTTCTGAGGGATCATTTTAATATTGTCAGTATTTTCTTTTTGACGCTGTCATCTAATTAATATTCTACACATCGACATAACAGCACGCTATTTTGATCAATTTTTTTTGACGTTCAGAATTTTGATAGTAAAAAAAAATATATATATATATATATATATATATATATATATATATACACACACACACATATATATCATAAGAACGGACAGATTTCATATAGAAAATCAAAAATAAGAAAACAAAATCAGAGTAGAAAGAACATCTAGTTTTGCTGTAAAATACAACAAATAAATTCTGTAGTGAGATAGGGGAATTTAGGAAGGCACTGTATGCATCACTTTCATTACTATCTTTTAGGATTAGGCTTTGTTATATTGACTAACATCAATGAAATAACACCGTTATTTTGCTGACTATAGTATGTTTACTGTCAGGATATTTAAAAAGATCTCAGTATAGTAAGATAAAAGTTTTTAATCCCTTGCTGCAATTATCAGTAAGCCCATGCCTCTGAGTTTATTATTCATAGTCAATGTTGCTGCTTAATTTAATATCAGGACGTTTTAGTGTACTTTGTTAAATATGTGATTAGGTGATAAAAGTGTGAACTTCTCATTTGTTGAATTTTTAAAACACTGTACTTGCTTTATTCATTTCCTGAACACATTTCTAAATAAACAGCAGTGGTATTATCTGATTTTTTACCTTTTTCTATTACATTCCAGTAAATATTTCAGACTTGAACTGTTATCCTTTTGATAAAGAAAACACAAGTTCCTTAATGGAATTCTATTAATCTAGCTTACTTATATTCATATTTATAAACAGCCATTCAGATTGTTGGAATATATAAGCTGTTTTGATCCATGAATTGTCATTGATAGTTTGTTACGGGCAGATGTATTAGTTGCTAATTTCAATAGAAAATAAATAACATAGGCAAAATATTCATGTTGAAAAATACAAACACACAGCTTTACAGTACATACACAGTCTAATGCACTCTGTGCCTATAGAATATGGCAACTGGGAAATTAGGGCAATATTTTCCTTTCTTCTCCCAGAAAAATATAGTATTGTAATACTAAAAGCAGTGTTTTGCTTAAAACTATATATATTTTCAAGCAGCTCATGAATTGTACTAATTGAAAAAATGCAAATGTATTTAAAGAAGAGAGGGACAGAAAGAGGAGAACAAAAATAGTTTACTATATCTATAAATCCCATGAATATTATTTAGAAATATGCTAATACAAAACATAAGGGTGAATAAGAACAGGGTGATAAATTAAAGAAGCGTGATAAAACAAGTAAAAACTGTATTATAAAAATTAATTTTATAAGAACAAAGGAAAAAGAAAAAAGAAAGAGGGGGAAGAATGGGAAAGAAGGGAGAGAGAAGAGAAAAGTGAAGAAGAAAAAAAGGAGGAAAGGGAGGACAAAGATAATTCTCCAAGCCAATTTCTCTTTTTTATGTTTATTTAAACTACAGAGCTCTAACCCAAATAGATCTGCATCTATTTCTTCAGGGCTGGTTTGCTAACAAGTGTTAGTCTAGTGGTTAGGTTACTCCTAGGCTAGAAATGTTGTTCTAAATTCCATGAATGTAAAAAATCTTTTACCTAGGATCTGAAATGTATATTTGTTCATAAATACTTAGGCAAGTCTGTTAAATGCAGTCTTAAGATTCAACCACAAATTGCTCCAGTTTCAACAGAAAAACACAATCCTTACTATTTTATATCTTCTTTTATATAACTTGATGGATTTATCTTTACTATCTGTAAATATTAATGGTTTAAATGCATCTAAAAAAGGAGAAGCTTATAAAAATACTTAATACTAATAAGGCTCATATGGAATGTCTTCAAGAAACTCATATAAAGCATTCAGATAGCTTTGTGGTCTCCAAATCAATATAAAATTCTATCTCAGTCATCCTTTAAAAGATGATACACGGATGTTATTTTATGGAAATTAACATTTTATACTTATGCCACAATTCCTTAAAACACTTGAAGACAAAAGCAGACTTATGTAAATAGTGATAATAAAACTTAACAGAATTTTGAACTCAGTAAATCATTATTGGTTCCCAGGGATGGGAGTTAGACACATCAGAAAACATTTAGAGTATATAAAAGAAAATTCACAATGTATTACAATAATTACAGGTGAGTTAAACTGTATAATAAATAATTCTGAAATTACTGCTACTAGAAACTTAAGATTATCATCTTCAGCTAAAGTTCTTAATAAATCAATTGAACTACTTAATTTAAAAGATCCATTCATAATAAATGAAAAAAATCATTAAAATATATGCATTATTCCTTTACATATGAAACTCAAACTAGAATAAACTAGATAATGACTTTACAAGACCTAACCTCAAACTTTTCTTATTTTAGTACAATTCCTTGTCCAATTTCTAACCATAATGCTCTTATTTTAAAAAAATATCTCACAGTTTTAATAAATTACCTATCATTGACAGAATTCCCTATTATACTACTTATTTGAAATAATTTAAGCCTTGGCTTTTATCAGAAATTGATTTTTATGAACATAAATTACTCTCAGGATGTCAGCAGTATTATAATACTGGATTTTCTTTATAGATTATATTTATGAAATATATACTTGCTATGACTTTGTATAAGAAAACCAAATAATAAACTTCCAAAAGTTAAATTACAATAGTGATAAGAAAAAAAACAATAAAACCGACTCTTTAAATGAAAAATATTCAGAATTCATAAAATATTAGATAGAGTTATTTCTTGAAAAATTGAAACTAACCTCTTATGCAAAGTCACCTAAACATTTATATAATCTTTCAAAAGAGTAAAAATTAATTTAAGACTAGATCATATAGATATGAATTAAAATACTAAAAATATAGGAAAAATATACTGATATATGGGATAGTGTAGAAATCTTCAGACAATATTTACTTCTCTTAATGATTTAAACTTACAAAATGATATTTTGGATTAAGAAGTAAATTCATTATTCAGTATAGGAAAATTAAACAAAATTCCCTTGTAATTGAAAAGAAGTTTACTAAATAATATGACATTTAATTAAATTGTTGAAAAAATAAAGCAATTAAAAATGCATCACCAGGAACTGATAGCATAATACCTGAGTTTTAAAATGGCTTCCTTCTCAAATTGTATATCTTTTTAAAGTAGTTATTGCAGATATACAAATGCTTACAATGATCCCTCCATCTTGAAAATATTCAATATTATCTCATATTACTAAAGAAGACTAGGATCCTCAATTATGCTGAGTTTACAGACCCATTTCTATGTTAAATGTTGAATACAAAAATCTTCATATCCATACTAGCAGAAAAACTTAAAGAGTTCATACCTGAATCAATTTGTTCTGCCTAATCAGGCTTCATATATAAGCAAAAAATATATATTAAAACAAATTTAGTTTAATTATTTTAATTTATAACAAGCACTAAGTTTATTTATTTAGTCTTACTATAAAAATGCATTACATTCTTTAATTTGGAAATTTTTTTTAAATGCTAAACGTATATGATTTTCCTTCTAAACTTATAACTTTATTACAGAACACTTATAGGGAAAAACAAAACATATGTTAAACTAGGATCATTTTCTACTGAATCAATCAAAATAACAACAGGAACAAAACATGGTTATCCTATTTTCTCTCAGTCTTTTTGCCCTAGTGATTTAAATTTTAGCAATTTCTGTTTGAAATAAACCTAGAAGAAAATAATTAGAGTTATAGGATTGGTATAATTCTAAAGTAATCCTTTTTGTTGATAATGTAATACTAACAATTTTAAACACAGACAAGGAACAACAGTGCAGAGAAAACTAGTAACCTCCAAAAGCACTGCAATGAAGAGAAGCGATGCACCGGACAGCTCAGGATAAAATCCAAAGTTTATTTACATAAAACGTAATGAAAATACACAACACGTTTTTCGTCTAACACACAGACTTCTTCAGACAACAAATAAAAATTCACGCCCATATATATATTACTTGGTGTAAAACAGTGAATTCAAATCTCCCAATAGGAAACCTTCTCATGAATAAATAATTTCATGCCTGATACATCTTTTCCACTCTAGAAAACACCATTTCATGCAGCCAAAGAGAAAATTAATGGCCAAAATAACAAAAAAAAAAAACCACAATATGTGAACATACAAGCTTATTAAAAGTATGTGAAATCTTATAAAATCTTGGATATATATATATATATATAATAAAACTGTATTGACATTGAAATTATTTATTCATGAGAAGGTTTCCTTTTGGGAGATTTGAATTAATTGTTTTACACCAATTAATATATATATATATATATATATATATATATATATATATATATATATATATGGGCGTGAATTTTTATTTGTTGTCTGAAGAAGTCTGTGTGTTAGACGAAAAACGTGTTGTGTATTTTCATTACGTTTTATGTAAATAAACTTTGGATTTTATCCTGAGCTGTTCGGTGCATCGCTTCTCCTCGTTGCAGTGCTTTTGGAGGTTACTAACAATTTTAAACTGTGAGGAATCTATTAAAGAATTACATTTAACTTTCAGAAATTGAAACAAACCTCTGGTCTTCATTTTAATGTTGAAAAATCTAAACATGCAGTTGTGAATAAAAATATAAAAACAAAGTTAACATGATGTAATAGTACTGGAAATGAATCTCAATCTTTCTCATATTTAGGAATTTCAATCACACAATCTATTGAAGATAGAGATATTAAAGTTTATCAGAAACTAAAATCTCTATTTTCTAATGGAATAAGTTAAAAATATACTTTGAAGACAGACATTATTATTTCCAATATAATTATGTATAATATAATCCTCTATCACTTCCTGTCAACAAAATACATTTAAAAAATAAACTTTTGTTAAACATCTTAAAAACTCAGGGTTGCATTAAGTCATCATTTTGGACCTTGGAAGTTAAGAGGTAAACACTTTCCTGACATAGAAATAATTGCAGAAGAAGCAATCAAATTATATAAACTTTATTCTAAAATATTTAAAAAAAACACTATTTTGAGAATAACTGGAATTAAACCATGGTTTGATACTTTGATTTCCTTTATGACTAAACATTTATTTGAAAAATATTTTTTCTCTCAGAAATGTGAACAGTGGGAAAAGAAACAATATCTTAGCTTGGTTTAACTGTCTAGCTGTATTAAATATAAAATCTATAAATACCATATTATTTGATTGGGTACCTTTACGAATCTTAAGGGATATGCACAAAATCTCTCTCTCTCTCTTTCAAGCATTCCTCTTACAAAGAGCCATATAATTATTTATCAGAAATCCTAGATAGTAGACCAGATAACAGTTTTTTTCTAATTTATATACTATTTCAACATTAGATAATAATAATTTGATTAGTACATTTTTGAAATTTTTACAAAGTTTCAAACCTTAACCATCTTCTATCAAAAATGCCCCTTTAGTACCATATTGGTGCATTTTACATGGGTATTTATTCATAGAGCTTTCCTGACTCCTGATCAAATAGCAAGATTTAATGAATTTGAATTTTGAAATTCTATATATGTTTTTTTTTTTCAATCTTGATATTCTGGTAGTTTTTCTTTAAATAAAATATTGTATTTATTTATTAAATATATAAATAAATAAATTGTGATAGTCTGGTAGTTTTTCTTCAAAGTAAAACATTTTATATAATATCCCATCAAATATAATTGAAAACAGTTTGAATTAGTATCTTCTTTGGACTATCTTAGCAGTAGCAAGAAAAGGAATTACCAAAATATAGAAAAAATAACTCTCCTCAACAATTTCAAGATTTTCTGTCATCTGTATGAGGAGTGATACTCAAAGACTCTGTGGTCAAGAATCCAAAGAATTTAACCAGAACCACTTGCTAAAGATCTGGGGTCTGAAAGCCTTTCTTTTCTTGACTTTTTATCAATACATCAACACATCTCCTATTAACACTGATTAAATACTTCAAATGTCCTATTTGTTTCTTTTACTGGAATTATAGAACCTTGTTGCATCATTGTCTGTTAGGTTTTTATATAAGGTCTACATTTTTCTCAGACATGCTGTGTAAATATTGTAAATAGTTTATTTTTGTTATTAGTTCAGTTATAGGGTTGTACTCTCATGTTGCTAAAATGTATATATTTTATGGCTTATAATTGTATTCTGTTGTAGCTTAAGAAAAATCTTAAGAAAAAAAGAAAAGCACTGTAACATCCACATAATCCCATCTATGTTTCCTGAATGTGCAATGCTCTGCAGTAAAAGTCTAATGCTCTTTGAAACTTGTGCTAGTCACATGTTGATAACCAGGAAAAAGGTTGTGTATGCAACATCACTTCCAGGGAAATGGAAAAAAATCAAAATATAAATCTTTACTAAAAAAAGTAAAACACTTTCATTTCTTACCATGTTGAACCTTCATTAGAACCATTACAAAAAGCAGCCTTTGCCCATTTAAATATATTAACCATGTCTTAAATGGTCAGTAGTTTGTTGGTACTGCTCCATACAGAAAAAAATATATTATTAGTAGGGGAAATAAGAATGCATCTTGAAAATTTTGGATTAAAGAAATGATGCCCAGGACCTACACAAGTAGAAATAAGTTGCTAACTAAAGTCACTCAGTCAATCACAGAACTTATTGCACTCTGCCTTTTGGGAAGATACCATGACGACAGAGCTCAGGCTGCATTATAAGACATGCGAGGACTCTGAAAGTTATCTCAGAGACAATGAGAAAACCAAATATCTCTTAGCAAGAAGCCAATAGATTTGAGTTTACATGTACACAGTTTACATATTTATTTATAGATGAAATATTGTAACTTTTTCAAGTAATGAATTGTATTATTCTATATCTGTGGTGATTCATGTGTTTATTAACACAATGGTATATTTGTTGAGGTGTAAAATTAACTGTGAGCATCCACCCTTCAAAGGTTTACTACTCAGACTATTTGTACTATGTAACTATTCAAAACCTAGCTTATTTTAAGGGTAAATAGTAATTTGTGATCTTAGCTTGCCAAAGCAATTTGGCTAGTGACAGTGTGCCATAAAGACAGGGAACATACCTCTCAATTGTATAGATTTTGACAGAATGTAGGGATTTTTGCCTGATATTTTTGGTCTGTTTTTCATAAAATTGTGGTTGTCTGGAAAATTAGGGGCAAATCATTAAAGACTGAAGTTAGACAATAATGACAAGACATTTGTGTTTCAGATTTCATACCCTTCAGAAAATTCATGCTAATGCAAAACTAGTTATTCTATCAACTTTCTAAGTTTGTAAGAGCAATATTTTAAAAAATTGCCCCTGCGATGATAGCAGGTACTGCCAGCCATGTCAGAAGTAGGGCAGTAGATGTATGACTTGTGCCAGCACAGCTAGATTAAATTTTACAAACAATTATAGGTCATTTGTATATCAAACTGATTTGTAAAGATGCTTGTGCTGAAAATGCATCTGTGAGGTTTGTTTGTGTTAAAATGTATCAACAGTGTACCCTTCTGGAATGAAAAGAGATCTAAATGTATTATTGTAACTGAATTAAATGTATATGCCTCAATAGAGGATACTAGGACAGCAAGGGTTAACCAACTGGCTTATTTTAAGAAAAATAAGAGAAAAGTAAATGAGCTTTTAAACCATTAAAACAGCACCCCACAGTGCTGAATAGGACCGGAGACATTAGGTCTGCAAGAAGCCTTTGTTCATTAGCTCAGTAAAAAGAAGGGAACCCCAGGCACTACCACAAACATTTAAGATGTATATTGTACCCATCTATGCTAAATTCCTCTCCCAGCTTCAAAGGGGTTACTATGAGAACTTAGAGTCAGGAGACCAGATGAGGTCATTCTGCAAGCCATCTATACAGGGAGTGATCTCTGTAGATGGAGTATTCTGTTTGGGAGCCTGAGTAGAAAGACAGCTCGTGTAGTTTATCTTGCCTTGTCCAAGTAAGTTATTAGGGAGCAGTAATTTCTTTATTATGAGTCAGGAAAATATAGTGAAGCTTAGTTTAGATATTGTTTTTCTTTATTTGTCTAAACCCGTCCAGCAATGTTGTTTTCAATGTCTCCTGTGATTTGAACTCTGTAGTTTACTGTGAATATATATCCAGTATTTTCATGCTCTTTTATTGTTTATTATTAAATATATTTAAATTTTTTATTGTGGCTGGTCCTTGTAGAAAGCACTTAACCTTTGAGAGTGCTTATATTTATTTGGTGACACTGTGTGGGCTACTCCAGAAGGCTTAGTCATCTTGGTCAATTACTACCATTTCTATTTATATTAATATTACACAGTATAATTGGACACCCTTTGTTAAGGGTCTCAGAGTAGCTGATTGTGGAGTGTCTGGTGGCAGTGATAGCTACCGTATACTTTGGGCAGAAGGGGGCACAGCAGGTAGGTCTGTAACAGCCTTTCCTAGGTGTGTGTGTGTGTGTGTGTGTGTGTGTGTGTGTGTGTGTGTGTGTGTGTGTGTGTGTGTGTGTGTGTGAGTATGTGTGTGTGTGTGAAGAATCAAATCTCTCATTGTGTGTGTGTCAGCTAATTGGACTAGGGACATGAAGCACTGGGTTTACAGAGAGGGTGCTGATGGACCTGGCTTGAACACTTGGCTAAGGACCTATCCCTACAGCTGTACCAGTGGGGAGTGTTATTGGGGAGTAGGAGAAAGATATAGAGAAATCCAGACCCTGTGTTGAATGTGTTCCCTGTGTGCTCTTAAGGAAAATTGTGCTTTATGCAGGGAGGTCTGCATCTGAAAATACTGAGTGTATCCATTGTATTCCAAGTGCATCACCCTCTCCACTGTCAATGGTGAGGATTCAGGCTCCTTGATTACTGGCCCAGTATGGGGACGTCTAATATTGGTTGGCAGCGGTGGAATCATCACATGTTCACATATTGGTTGGCAGTAGTGGGACCATCACCCATCACTGTCCCTATTTCTGGGCCTTTGTCCCACTTTAATTTATAGCTTATTCCAGATGTCTTGCTGTAAGAGGTTGAGAGGTATGACAGGGAAGATGATGTTGATACTACAGATATATAAATAACCCTAGCTAAAAAGACTCTGCATGTCTGCATGCATGTGTGTGTGTGTGTGTGTGTGTGTGTGTGTGTGTGTGTGTGTGTGTGTGTGTGAGAGAGAGAGAGAGAGCTTTACTGTTGGTAGGATTGCAATGAAAGGCACTGGTCTGAGGTGGGTGCAATCCTAAGAAAGCATGGGTTATAAGTCTAATCCATTGCTGTACAGTCTAAAGCTTATTTGGGTATGGCGGATGTTGCCCAAGGCAGTAATACAAATTTACCATAAACCCTTAAGGCCAATTCCCCTCTATATATTAATGGGTACCAGTGATGGAACACAAACTTCATATTGCTGGTTCCATCAAACATTACAATACTGATGGCAGTGGTACAGGAGCTAAAACCCATAACCCTTGTCCACCACACACTGCTATTTATTAGGCTTGCTAATCATCTTATGCAGTATACCTTGTGGTATGTAACAATACTCTAGTTATCACAATAATCACTGTCAATTAATTAACAGTATTAAATACATGGATTCATGCTATAGTCAAGCTATATAATTCTTAAATAGAAGCTCCAATGTTTTTTTTTTCTTTCTGCTTTTAAGTGTGCCCTCACATTTACCTCAAAAAGGATATAGGACACCTCAAATATTTCAACTTTTCAAATATACTGGAGAATTGGGTAATCTTACCTAGGATATTAATATCACAGAATTTAACAACATAGTAAATTTATTGAGAGGCAAGAATCCACATTAAATTCTTTGGCATTATAGCAGCATGATACTTGAGTTAAAAATACTTTATAGACTGCCACAATAATAAACTCAGTGACAGAGGTCAGTGGCTGTGATGACAGCATTTGATGTTAATTAGTGCCAAAGAAGTGCAAGTTTTTCGCTTTTGCAAAGAGATACATTGTTAAAGGAAAAGGCCAGTAAAACAGCATGAAACATAAGTGAATAAGCTCACTGCAGCACACGAGACACTACTGCTCCAACAGAAAGCAGCAGGCTGCACACACAAGACAACAGTCAACCTGTGTGATGAAAAGAAATGCACAACATAATGTTCCTTATTGCTGCTTTTTTTTTCAGTTAGACAAAGATCACTTCCCCAGCAGAAAAAGAACTAAGGTTGCTTCAGATAAGTCAACCAAATTATGCCTTGTATAGAGTAGAACTACAGTCTAAAGGTGAGGCTGGACATGAGAATCCTATTTACTTCATGAAGTTCTTGTGAAGTGTGTGGATAATGCCTTTTAAGAAATGACTTCCAACTGCTAATCCAGAAAACAGATAAGAAGGGGCTTCTGATTGTTAATCTAATGAACAAGAAAAGAGACTTCAGCATTATTTCCAACTTAAAACATCTTCATTTCCCAATCAGGAGATACTGAATCCATGCAAAATAAGACTTTTTTAGCTGTATAGCAATTTGATTTATTTTGGAAGAGCGGTGTTAATATTTTATTCAAATAAATCATGTACAACTAGTAGCAGTGCTATAAATTCAGTAGTTGTTTTTATCTATAGCTTATCATTGAACATATAATAGTCTTTGGAAGAGTATAAAAATATACATTGAACCAAGCCTATTTTTCCCTCACTTTATTTCTTGACAGTTTGGTATTGACACATGGGACCCATGGAAAACATTTTTCTGCTAAAAGTAACAATCATTTATTACATTACTACATACTGCTATATCTAGAGGTACAGTTTTTTTGAATTGTAATAAGTATAAAAGACAACTGATGGTTATTTCTGCTACCCTCTGAAATTACGTGTTTTTTGTCTGGTAACAGTTTCTTTTCTTGGCAGGTAATAGTTTGATGGCTCCCTACTGAAATATCAGCACTTGGAATGCAGATTGCCAAAAGCTGAAACAAAAAAGACTGAAAACCTGGAGAAGAGCCCATCTTGAAAATCACTCTTCTACTTTAAACTTCTTTTTTAGGGGGATCATGCCACCCCTGCATCCCCCATGTGGGGGGAAGATCCCCACATCCCCAAACTTATATATACCAACTCCAAGATTGCCATACCTCACAGAAGAGGGAATACACTGTGAAATGGCTTCTCGGACTTAAGTATATGTAAGTCTGTTCTTTTGGCCATTCAGTCTCCCCATTACCAAAAGTGATACCAAAACATTTAGAACACACACACACACACACACACACACACACACACACACACACACACACACACACACACACACATATATTATCAACAAGGGAAGTGCATCAACACACCACATATGTCAGCAAATAGCTTTTTCCACCATACCCCTACCACCCAAAGTAGACCCATTTATGATGAGGTTATAAAGAAATCACTAAGTAATCTTGCACACACTGCTTTGACAAGTCTTAACCACACAGTATTATATCCATAAATACACCAATACATTCATTCACACCTAACAGGAGTTGCTTTGGCTCCAAGGTCCCACTCATCATGATTCCAGAAGATATGTCCATGGAATACATTCAGAACACTGAATCTTCTGAATGTTGAAAGAAAAGATATCAAAAGGAAATGCACTGAAAATCAAAACACGAATACAAAAAAGTAAACATTACACATTCTTTGTAGGGGCAAGCCCCCTGCACCCCCCACACCCCCTGCAAATTATATATACCAACTCTGAGATTGCACCAGTGTGAGGAAAGGGCAAAAACTCAGTAACTAATCTACAGCTATCTCAGGTAGCACACTACTGACTTTCTATCAAGTGGAATACAGCCAGTCGACATTGTGATTTTCAAGGCATTTCTTTTGAATCTCTTTCCTTTCAACATTCAGAACATTTGATTCCCGATTGTATCGCCTCTCGCCAAATATGGCAATGTACTAGTAATTGAAAAAGCCATAGTCAGATATACTGATGCTCCATTCACCAGACTGATCAAAGATATGGTCATGGCAATTTTTCCTCAGGTAAATAAAAAATGTTAGAGATGTAATGTGAAGAAAGAGGTAACTGGGAACATGTATTTTGGGAGTGTAAATGGCAGATTTTAAAAATTCCCAGAAAGTACTCTATTAGAAATATTGGGTGAGCAAATGGTAGTAAGAAAATGATTTTTCTGAGCTGGAATACAGAATCTATATTGCCTATAATAAGCCCCTATTACTTTTAAAACTGTTGCTGCCAAAAAAGCAATTACTAGAAAATGGTAATCAAAGGGGGAATACTTCCAACAAGTACATGGTATGGAGATGGGAACAGTGTGCGCCTCCATACATGCCAACCTGGTCATGTATTTGTGGGAGAAAATGCATATATTAAATTCCATCTTTTCTAACTCCTGGTACATTTACCTAAGTTATTAGGATACAAACGACAACTGACACCTCACGGGGAAAGGATTTTGGCAGTCCGTGCTTTCAGTTTAAAGCCATTTTGGAGAACTGGAGTCAGGTAAGTAAGATTCGATAACGTGTAATTTTAATGGGTAAAAGTAGACCCATATATATATATATATATATATATATATATATATATATATATATATATATATATATATATGTAGATATATATATGTGTGTGTGTGTGTGTGTGTGTGTGTGTGTGTATATTTATTAAAACAAACTTCTTCAGACAACAAGAGCAAAGCTAAGAATACAGTTTGAATAATCCTCCATTAAATCATGTGATCCAAAAGGAAATTACATCACTGAAACAAATCTTTAGAAACAGCACCATCTTGTGGTTCAAAAACTGAACTACAACTAAATAAACAGTCAATTCATTCATAAAAGTACCTGGCTACCAAATAGTATGATAGAACAGCAGCAATTGTCCCAAAGGGTGGATGATTTATCACGCAGAATTTCTCCTTTCTTTTTATCAGCTTCATTAACTGTTAATTTGTGGAATAGAGGCAGGATATTTTTGTGGACAATGGAAATCAGCGTTTTTTTGTTCTGCTGCCTCTCATGTGTCCCAAACGAATCATGTGCAAACAGACATTCACCGAAATAGTGCCAATGATGTTAATGAAGGCACTAGTGGATGGGGTGACTCTTCCATACTATTGCAGCCTTCCATAGGGTTTATTGGTGTTCCAGTATTACAGGAGTGGCTGAACAAGCATCCAGAAGGTATGAGCAGTTCTGATGATTTAAATTTAGGAGCATCGGCTAATGGAAGTGATATTAATAAGAATTTGAAACTGTTTGACTATAAGTTAGTTAAATATAAGAAATTACAACTGGAAATCATTTATTTAAAAGAATGTTTACACAGGCAGCAAACTCCTAAAGGCTTGAGACAGTGGCATTTTCCTAATGCCCATGAGCCTAACTCTCCCTTTTATTTTGAGCTGCTGAAATTGTTTGACAAACAAGGCTGTGACTTTATAGAAATACTGATTATGCATTATTCTAGACTGTTGGACTCACTTGCAGGGGATTTTGATGTCCTTGGTAAGTTAATTAGAACTGATGTCAATTTCCTAAGGTATAAATATGAATATAGTAGATTATTCGAAAACACTGATCAGTATTTGAATAAACTGAGAGAAAATAAAGTAAAAAAACTTGAAAGGGACAAATGTGATTATGAGAAGGGAGTAGCCTACCCCCAACCCCCACCTTCACAAATTTGGGGTAATTTGGGTGGTAACAATGAACTAAGAACTTCTGATACTAATGTCAGTGAGGACATTAGTATAAATACCCATGAAGGCCATCAAGATGTCATATCGGAACAACTTAGATGTAGTGAACTCTTAAGAGAGCAAAGAGGTCAACAGCTGGGGCCTACGCCTAGTACCACTAACAACCAGTCTAATAACCAGGATTTTTGTACATCTTAAAGGAGACATCAAACTAGCATGAGGAGGAAAGGGGCCAGTGCCAGAACCTGTGGCCCTGGAGATCGAACAATCGTTGCCAGAGATAAGTCCCAGTGACACGAGTGACCATTCTGGACTTGAAGTCAACAGAGAATGTATACGGGTTGTTACTAATACACAAGGTGATTTTAAAGTTTTCAGTTATGCTGATGTTGACTTTGAAATTTCTTTAGCCAATATTTTGGCTAAAGCTTTAACTTTTGTTCCATCAAGGACAGCAGACGTTGCTAATATTATTTTGGACTTAAAATTGTTCAGACATAAAATTAACTTGCTATTGTTTGGTTCTGATACTTGTTCTGATGGACAATTCAGAGATAGTAGTTCATTTAATCCACCACTCCACCCTTTATTTGGTACTTTTGAGCGTATTTGTGAAATGGACATGAAGTCACTATTGTGCAAACGACATAAATGTGATGAGATGTATAATTTAAATAAGGATGAACAAGATTTGATTTGTTCTTTACATCATTCTAATGTAAGTGTCATGAAAGCCAATAAGGGGGAGAGCTGGTCTTTATGGATATGGGTGACTATCAGTCTAGGATGTTTAAAATATTGAATAGGGATCCATATGAACCTGTGTCATTGAATGAAGTGAATGGGGCTTTTGTTAGAATTAAATCTCATATCAATGACTTGCTGATTGATTTCTGTATTGATATACATTTGCATAATTACTTGAATATGCCTTCACCATTAATCCCAGTTATTTTTGGGATCCCCAAAATCCATAAGCACTTGCATGACCCCCCCCCCTTTATGGCCAACAGTGGGTGGAAGAAGTCCCATCACTTATGTTTGCACGAAATTTGTAGACAATAAGCCGAAAAGATTTCTCAAACATGAACCCCAAATTTGTAAAGAGTCGTGGTCTTCTCTTGAAAAAAATGAATGAGCTCAAATTTAAGGCCGAATATAATTTTCTAACTGTTGATGTCAGAGATCGATACATATTCATCCCCCACAAGTTGGGGATTCAATGAGTGTCTGATTTTTATTAAAGAAAGGAGCAACCACTGATGACATCAGCCTAATAGGGGAATTGTTAGATTTAATTTTGGCTAATAACATCTTATATTTTGATGGCCAGTATTTCTTACAAAAATTGTAAATTAATTAGGATTGATGCTATTTAACTTAAGGAAATTTTACATAAAAATTGGAACCTATTGTTGGATGATATTAATTTAAAACAGAAGATAGGTGATCATCCGAAGGATGTTTTTAAGAAAGGTACCAATTTTAAAATTTTATTTGATTCTAAACATTCATTTGATTCTAAGAAATTTCCTTTAACTAGATGCCCTTTAATATATAAGTGCGATGTTTGCTCTTATTGTAAATATGCTGATTCTGACAATAATTTCACGGTCCGTAATATCAATTATGAGATCAAGGGTAGGTTTAACTGTAATTCTAAAGGTGTTGTTTATCGGGCTAAGTGGTTGTTCTGCGAAAGTTTTATATAGGTAAAACAGAACACAGATTTAGAGAATGACTATATGAGCATATTTATAGTATTAATAAACTGCATGTTCATAATGCCCTAGCCAGACATATCACCTTCCCAAAACATAATTTTAAATTCAAAGTAATTGAGCAAGTTTTGTCTCATGAAAGAGGGGGTCCTTGGACTCTTAAATTGGAACGCTGTGAACTTAAGTGGCAAGTTTGATTAAATGCATATAGCTTTCCTGAGTTGAATGATACATGCTCAGTACAGTGTGTATTAAAACTGAAGGCATTGGAGAGGTAATATTTCTGGTTGTAAGTGCTTATATGTGATGGATTTTATGGCTGTATTTCAATTCAATGTGTTTTCTTTCAGTGATGTAATTTCCTTTTGGGTCACATGATTTAATGGAGGGTTATTTAAACTGTGTTCTTAGCTTTGCTCTTGTTGTCTGAAGAAGTTTGTTTTAATAAATATGGATGAAAGTGCTTGCATTTAAAATTTAGTTTCTGAATCTTGATATACCCTTCCGCTTCTTCCTAGTACTTGTATTACTAGTTTTTGTGAGGGGGGTTTGGCTTTATTTCAAAACAAATGGTTGAAGTGGAACTCACAAATAAAAAACAACTCTGTAATTAGAAGGGAAAACTACCTGATTAATATAAAAGGTTTTGCACCTTTCACTATAAGAAGGTAGCTAATCAGGCCAGCAAAGAAATCAAGCATACCACCATACCACTGGGATTTGGACTGAAAGTAGCCACCTACTCAAAGGATAACCAATAACGTATTTTTAAAGTTATTAAGGCAAGCAATACTAAACACTGCTCTGAGCTTCATCTATAAGGTACTGCTGTTCTGATCCTGAAGCCTTACCCAATAATCTAGATGACAGATTCAGTTCTAATTTCATCCTTATCACTCACTACGGTGATCCGTCCTTTATGTCATTAAACTTCCTTTCCCAAAAGTGTATCAGATCCCAGAAACTCTATCCAAAACCAAAAGTGGTAGCTCTCTGGGCCAAGACAATATACCAGGCTGTCCCCTAGTTAGTACAAATTGTAACATCACTGAACCCCTCGAGCCTTCTCAACTGTAGTTTTTGCTAAGTGTATGCACCTTATGCCAGAAAACTACTGCCATTGTGCCATCATGGCAACTATCATACTGTTAACTTCATCAGCATCATCCATAAAATCATGGACCTTTTCTTGGTCAACTTCATAAATGATGTTGGTGATATACAAACCCTTCACCATAATCAGTTTGGTTTTGTGAAAGGTAGATCCTCTCTCCTTAATCTGATTAATTTCCATGAAAATGTAACAGATGCCATCAATAAAGGCCATTCCGTTCATACTGTTTATCTGACCCTCATTAAAGTCTTTAATATGATTCCCCAGGCTAGCATTATTAACAAACTTACTAGTAAAAACAAAAAGCCATATGTCATCATTTGAGTTGTAAATTGTCTCCCTGATCAAGTGCACATAATAAGCATTGGTACTACCTTCACTTTTAAATGGGATGCCTCAAGTGTTGACCCTCAGAGTTCTGTCCTGAGCCCCCTTCTCTTTAACATCTACTTTTGCAATGTGAAAGCAGATATATATCAAAGATATACAGCTAACTAAGTTTTCTCATGTCCATAAACTGTGCGTTATTGATTCCTCTACAGATATTCATATATTTCAAGAAAGGCTTGCCAGAACCAATACTTGATGTACCAACCATGTCCTTAAGCTTAATGCCAAAAATGTAGTGCTATCACCTTTCAGAAACAAGGCTATCCTACTGAATACTCCAGAAACAGAGGCCCACTTAAGTTTAACACAGTCTTTAGAAATCTAGATACCATATCATGCATTAATTACAATTAGGAAATATTTGAAGTAATTGCCAAGAGTATATCTCACCAAGGTCAAAGGATATCATAATCTCCTTCTGTGCTTTCCTCATCAGGCCAGTCATAGAATAAACTGTACCATTTGGAATGTACCACTCCAAACATCTTCTGCAACTAGAAAGACCACAATGTTTTCTAGCTAAAACAAAAGATGCAAAGGATAAAGTTCCCTTAGCTTTCCATAGAGACTAAACCCTACAACTTTTTTTACATCTCATACCAATCCTATTTGGTGATTTCTGCCTCATCTTCTATGCTGTGAAAGATCTTGCCCTACTAGACCTCCTTTACTAAACATACTGTCTCCAAAAACCTCACACTTCATCATATGACTAACAAGACCTCTTGACTAGATTAGTTTCTCACCCAAAGAATGTCTTAACTAAGGAACTAGCTCTCCTTGCATGTCAAACAATGCAACACAGTGGCCTCCTTCACATTCTGCCTGAATGATGTAAAATAGTGCACAGAAATGTATTACAGGGATAACCAGTATGGCCTTCACGGAGCAGAGTGATAAATTCACCCACTAAACCCTCTGGGTTGCATGATTAGGCTGTGTATAGTCACTCAGGCTACCTCCTTACTAAGGCTATACCCACACCATAAGTAGTGAAAGCCAGTACAGGTACAGGTTATCCTGCTATCATTGGATATCTTTTAAAAAGCCAGTACAATCCGTGTACAATTTCCAAATGTAGGTTCACATAGTGGTATCAGTATTCTTATCTTATGAAGGGCCCTGTTCATCCTAATATTGTTGCCTAGATAACTAATATAGTCTAATCTGTGCAACTTAGCATACAAAATGACAGTTCACTGTAAAATAGCTCTTTGAGTGACACACAAGCAAATTATGCCGAGTAACAGTAATGTCTATGAATCACTTTATTGTGCTAATACATATCTGCAACTTGAAATTCAGTTTGTTACCTTTACTCCCCAATGACAGGTCACAGCCAGGAGTTTGTGCTGGAGACCTGCTCAAATATCTGTGATTCAGAAATGATTAAGAAATTATCTATTAAATATTACTCACAGGCTACCATTTTACTCCTCATGAAAGTACCACCATTTTCTGAGGAGTTTTAGGGGGCTGCCTCTAATAGAAAGTACCTGCATGGTGCACGCAGGGCAGTAAGATCTTGCTCTAGTTCTTTCATGGCCATTTCAGGAAGTACCTACTGGACCCCTATGATGGTCTATTCCGAAAAATAGATATGTGGCATGAGTTGGCTGAGGGGATAAGGCTCAGCTAGGTCACAGAGCAGTGCTTTAATATAGTAGTGACATTGTGCAGCTGCAGTGCAGCAGTCACTTTGCACAGGACCATACTAGACACAACAACACAAATGATGATGTTTGAATCATAGCTTTTTTATTTTATGTTAGGGACTTTTTTGTTTGTTTTATTTATTTATTTGGTGTATTTGTTTTTTTTTTTGTTTTATTTTTTTTTTATTTATTTTCATTTTTTTTTTTGTTGGGTACAGTGTGTGACATGACATTCTCAACTTCTTTGCTCAAAATTCAAAGCAAATCAAAAATAATTGGGAAATTCAAAAACATGGGGAATTTTTTAACTGGGGAAATTAAATTCATTTTAAAGTTCTATGGGTTATTCTGATTCATTTAAAAAATGTGCCTAGTGGTTTTGCTTCTTGGTTTTTCTTTCCTCCTTTTCCAAGTTTCCACATTCTAAGTTTTCCAAAAGTATGGACAAAAGACAAGTTCTAATGACATGGATAGTGGTATATGTGAGCTGTGTGGTACTATTGGTATGGGGCTAACCACTGTGTGATACTAACCTTGGCTCTTGGTGATTATCATGTGATCATGATGAACCCACCATCCCTATGAATGGATGGAAAAAGAAAAAAAAATTATGAATGGATGGAATGGAGATATGCAACATGATCTGGATCAACATGTAATTAAAAAAAATAATATGGAAAATAAATGTCTGATTACAGACTGAATCCAGTTCTCAGAAAATCAAAAATTTTATTCAGGGCAGTTCAAAAAAATAAAAAAAGCTAAGAGTTCTGTAAAAAAAAGAGAAAGAAAGGTGAGGATTTAGGATGCTTCAGTATTAGATGACGGTAGTGATGGCACTCAATGTAACAACAGGTAATTAGGTGTAGTGGATTTCTTTTCAGGTTATAGTTAGAGGAGGTAGGCTGGACCATCTCAGGGTACAAACACTCTGCCTGTTGTGTCTCCATATATAACCGGGATATATTCCTGTGTATATATGTTAATGCATGCACATTAGGCACACACCTGCCTGCTGCCTATCACCCAGCTAATGGCAATTATCATGGGATTTTATTGTGTATTTATTGTATATTGTATGTATGTATGTACAGTCAGTTCTCTTTCTTTTCCTTTTACACAAGTACAATGAGCTAGTAATCATACAGTCTACCACAGGAGGTAGGAGAGAGTGTAGCAACCAGTCACAGCTGGATCTATTCACAAATAGAGGTGTGTTTTAAAAATATTCAGTCCATTGTCAGGATCGAGTCACTTATGACAAATATCCCACTGTGTCTTTTCACTGAAGTCTCGATGTTTGAGATGCTCAGCAGATACTTCAACATGGCCCACCTATGCTGAAGCTGTGGCTGAGGAACATAAGAATTTATGTCAAGCTACAGTAGTCTCTAAGATCACATTTTCTGTTCTTGTGAAATTCATGCAAAGCAGCATATAGTCACTCAATGCATACCATATTATTCTTCACTGTACATACTTTACTACTACTATATATCCCCTCCTGATGCTATTTGCTGTAATCTTTAATTATGGTATATATAACTACCTGCATGCTGCCTGTATCATATTGAATATGTAAATACTATCAATAACATTGTATAGTGCTGTCAAGCTACACAGATGTTTTATAGAAGTACAGTACATCTTTACAGTCTCTTTTACTGTTCCCCTTTCCCTACACTGTTCAGATCCCTATCCGTTGATAGATCATTTGAAAGTTTTTGAAATTCAAAAAAAAGCAAGGGAAATAATAAGGAAATACAGGATCGAATTTTTTTTCCTTTTTCCTCACTGTAGTGTGATCTCGGTATATATATATTATTTGGTGTGTGTGGGGGGGGGGGGGCTTATCCCCCCCATAATGTAATAAAAGGTAGATTTTTGTGAGGGGGTTGATGTTCAAGTTTTTGGAAACTTGATCATATGATCTCTTCGATATTTTTTTTTGAGTTTCCAAAAAGTCGATCATCTGACATAGACCCCACTGTTTATATCTATATGTAGTACACCTTTTAATTAGATAGACAAGTTTGTAACAAAAATGGAAGTTCATAATTATTTATACATAAATCTACTCATATGTCTCTCCTTTCAGTCTAAATTTTCTTCAGGTTTATTGTTTTCTTAATATCAAAACTTTTAGCTCAAAATAGTTCTAAATCTTCCTTTATATTATGTTAATCAAATACATCAGTTCAGTATTGCAGGAACACTTTATTCTTTCATTAAGACACTTAAGTCCTGCTATACAAAATATTTCTACAAGTTTTCATTGTGACTTTTTGCAAAATATTTCAACAAATCGTGTAGCCAGTTCTAAAGTCTTAAATGTAATATCACTAAACGCTTACTTCTCCAAATGAATAATAGAATGGATTTGCTAAGCTGCTAAGCTGAAAAGCTTGGTCCCAATTACAACTTCTATCAAATTTTATGTCTGCTGTAGTTATCAGCCTTAAAACTGATATTTTCCATTGCAAAACTAACTACAACCAGTCTAATTTCAAGTGCTTGCATATTACTTGATACAGCCATCCCGTAAGTTCTTCATGAGTTTAGCCTCACTTACTTCAGATGTACATTTGTCATCAGTATATAAAACACTGTGGCAATTTAATTCTGTGTTATTGTTCTACTCCAAAATTGGCAACACAGGATCCAGTTGTATTTTATTACCAAGCTATTAAACATTTCCTTTGTCAGCAAACAGCAGCTCCAAGTCTTGTATATTTCTGAAGTTAACATCACCCTGACTGATCATTCTGATAAACTATCATGCTATAAACCATCAAAATTCAAAGTAGCAATATTTACTCCAGCAACAGTAGTTCTGCAAATTTCAACAGTGGCATCTGCAATATGCTCTTCTTCCTCCTGTATCTTTTCAATGTCTTTCCCCTCCGACAAAAAGTGAGAAATTTCACTGGTGGCCAGGCAAGATTTCCTGTATTCAGTATGAATTCCATCATGGGTCTATCTTTAAAAAAAAAGGCTATGAGGCTATGCGTAATGGGATTAACCATATCAGCAGAAAGAAATATATTGAAAAAAATGTGATTTTCTATATGAGGTGTTCAAAAGTACTGTCTGGATTTCTTGCAATGGCTCAGTGGCTGCAAACATTACATTACATCTTAGCATCAGTACAGTTGTCAGTGACAGTATGGAAAGCAAAAAGTAACAGTGTGAAAAAGTGCATCATTAGCATGTACACATGGAAACAATATTACCATGCCATGCAGTGGTCCACATTTTCTAACTTGCTTGCATCTACTCTGAAAAAGGTCTGACTCTTTCTTAGACAGGTTACACACCCCTATCTCTAATGAAGAAAGTAAAGTATAGTGCAGTGCAAAGTGAGTTATAATATCAATAAATGAAACTGGGTACTGGCAAATATACATGGACTTTGCCCCAGCCGCCCTCCCCCCCCAAAAAAACTCTGCAATTCTACAGTCTACTGCAGCTGATGCTGCATGAAAACTATGAATCGTGTTATTGTGGTGAAAAGTAACCGAAAGACAGAATGACCATTGAATGAGCATCAAGTACAGTATCTGTAAAGCCACGCCTTAATGTGAAATGTAATCCCACCCCCCTCCAGCAGTCTTGTGTAGCTGACCAGTTTCCATAATATAACCCGAAGTGTTGACCCAGTTAAGGATTTGAGAACTTATGTGGGCAGTGACCTAATTTTTGACCAACATGTGTCTATTGTTGTAAGAAAGTTCTTCTATATTGTACGGCTTATAAATAAGAGATTGTGTTTAGATCTAGGGATGTCACTGTTCCCCTTTACTCTGCCCTCATTAGGCCAATCATTGAATATAATGCCCCCTTTGGTATATATCTGTCCAGACACATGCAACTGGAATGCCCACAGAAATACCTTACTAAAAGGATGCAAGGCCTAAACATCATGTCCTAAATGGACTGACTCAAAGCCCTGTCACTATACTCTGTATCCTACAGACTGCTAAGAGGCAACCAGTATCTGACATACAAGGCATTCTGCAACCCATTACTATTGGATTAACTGCACATCAGCAAGTCAAATGGCATTAGAAATACTTGGTCTAGGGATCTAAACCTCTTTTGCAATATCAGCAGAACTGTTTAGGGGTGCAGGTATATTTCACAGAGGATACTGCTGTTATGGAACAGACTCCCCAGCCACATAAAACAAAGTTCAACCCTGTCCATGTTCAGCTGCAACTTAGATTTTTGGATGGGAAACAGAAAATTTACCCCAAGACTGCTCTCTGTACTACTAATGGACAGATACAGCTCCTAAATGCTTTATCCAATGCATGGGTCTCCTCAGATAATCAGTGGTATGATCCAAGTTACTCTCTTTAGGGGTAATGTATAATTATAGACCATGGGATGACTAAGACCAATCTATAATCAAAAGGGATAGATTATTTTGAGCATAAAAAGGGAAACTGACTAGGCTTAAAATGGTCCACAAGGGTAGCTAGCCTAATACTTACCTATGAACCTATGAAGATCAGATACTAACAGCGTAGGCATTAGTTATACTCTCTCAATTACAAGTCATAACTGATTCCTAGAGTGAACTTATGGACAGCCACCACCATCTGCAAAGTTTTCAAGGCAAAGTGGGGAACAGAAATAGGTTGCTCTTTCTTTTTTCTGCATCACACACATACACTTGTACCTATACACAATTTATAGTCTTCAGTACAACTAAACCATAAATTTAGAATGTGTGAGGAAACCACCCACTGAAAACCCACACAAACACAAATGGTGACCAGAGTATGGAGACAGAAATAAGACACTGACAACAAGAACTTCACTAGGTAACAAATGAGAATAAAATTTGTTATTGTATTCAAAACCTACAAACAGACATACTGACTGCTGTATGAAAAGGAAGCATTAGGTCTGCAAAGCCAAAGAGTGACAGGAAATGAAAACCTCTTCCCCTCTGCAATACAGATTATTAGAAAGAATGCAGACATCAACAACAAGCCACAGTAGGTCATTTGAAAACACACGAGGGACAAAGAATACCATACCTGTGAAGCAATAAACATTTATTTTGTTTGTTTGCTTGCATTTGTTTACCATGATGTCCCATCTGGGCATGAAGGTTACCTGTTTACAGTGGAGGCCTGGGAAGAAAAGCTCAGTACAAACTATTTATTTAACAGCATTGTACATGGTAGAAAATACAGCACACAACATTTGAGACAGATACAAAAAGGCTCCATACAAATCCAAAAATGTTCCAGTTTTATAAAGTGGTATATACATAATTTGGCAAATGAGATAAAACAAAAAATACAAGAATGGAAAGGAATTCTATGACAAGATGATAGAGGTTATTAGTATATTATAATATGGATAAGAAAAATTGTTAAGACAGGTGTTTATCAGAGGAATGGAAGATGTGAAAATGATGAAGGAGTGGTGTGGGCAAAGGGGGTGAAGCTGATGGAGTGACAGCAGGGTTTCTATACATGCCTTCTTTTGTGGTATGATATATTGTAAAAGAGAAGTAGCAGAGAAGAGGAAGAGGGAGGGAGGGTACACAGTGCAACTGTGACCAAGTTTACGGATGACTGTAAGTTGGGTGCTGTCATTGACTCCCCAAATGATGTTCACATACTACAAGAGGGTCTTACAGCAAATAATGACTGGTGCCAAAGTCATGGCCTCAAGTTAAACACAAAAAAATATATCATCATACCATTCGGCAAAAACATGGCCCCTACTGATTACCACATCAACTGTCACCCCCTAAGCACATAACTTGTGATGAGAGACTTGGGTACTCAGGTTAACAACAATCTCACATTCGACCATCATGTAGCAGCAGTGGTCAGAAAAGCCTTTTACTTGGTTCATCTCATAAGTAAAGGGACTGCATCCAGAAAAAAGGAGGTTATTACCTCTCTATACTCCTCCTTCATTAGACCAATAATTGAGTATAACGCCCCATTTGGTATGCATCTCTCAAAACATCTGCACCAACTGGAAAGGCTACAAGTACCTCACAATGAAAATCCATCGCCTCCAACACCTGTGCTATCTGGACAGACACAAATCACTATCAATCTACTCGGTATTGTGCATATTGCTCAGAGGTGATCTGTGTCTTGTCTACAAGGTAATCTCACACCCTACCCTACTAGAGATGCTCCACATCCATAAATCTAACTTCTTGCACATTACCTGCTTGAAAGGCTTGAATCTAATATGCGACATCAACAAAACCTGCTGGAGAGACTAGTTTGTCTCCCAGAGGCTGCCCTGTCTCTGAAATAGACTTACCATACACATCAGAGTACTTCGATGATCCTCTTCAAGTGCAACCCTGATGAGTGGATGGGAAATCACAAATTTGTCCCAGGTGTTCCACCTGTGTCCCTCATTGACAGGGGTGACAGGTGCTGACTGAGGTTTCTTTTTGGGGGTAAACTCTTGACCTGTCTTGTAAGGGCCCCAGTGCCATTAGCCTAGTAACCTCCTATGATCCTATGAACAGTGAGAAAGCCAATAGAGTCCAGCACAAGTAAGGAGAGAGACTAATCAGATGCAGAGCAAGAGCATAACCAAGGGTCAGGGAAATGATGAGTTGGTGACTAAAATGTCAACGGTTTTCAGTTTGTTGGACTGGAAGTAGGACGCACAGCCATAATCTGGCAACAAAGAAGGACTACAGTGTGTCTCCAGCTGTGTTGCAAGAACTTATTAGGAGACATAGAAAGGCAGAACAGAGTGATCCACTTGGGGAATATAGTTGATGAATTTCTTTTTGAATGAGACACTGCTGTGGATTATACACAAGTCTGTATTTGGTAAATAGTTGAGCATGGGTTACTGAGTGAAATAGTTCTAACCAAGAGATTTTCGTAAGTGCCTGTTACTGGTGGGAATTATAAGGCAAGTTGGCTGCAAATCTTGCTTATTATCCTATAGAGGGATCTGAATTTCTGATGGGGTTTTAACTGCTTCTTTTATACAGTAATCAAATTCCTTTTTTTCATTAATAACTCTTAGGAGCCTTTTATATGTATATGGTTCTGTTTGAGGAATGTATGGTTAAGTGAGCTTTGTGTTCAAGATATTATTTTGGAGTGAAAAGTATTACTTTTGATTTTTTAGGGTTTAGGAGTAAATGGGAATCTGAAAGCCATATCTCAATGGATGTAAGGGAGTCTTGCATTAGTTGCTGAAGTTTCTCAAGGCTTTTGGCAGTGCAGATAAGCATACGGTCACCAGTTTATTGTAAAATTGTGACATTTTTGCGGGCCATGTAGAGCTCATTTATAAGGATATTAAATGGCCAAGATTTAGGGACCTACTACAGGTACAGGACCAAAGGATGAGAAGGAGTTTTGTTGTCATTCCACAGCATGTGATCAACTGAATAATAGCTTTCTAACCAAGAGAGAGATGGTGTGGTAAGACCAATGACTGAGATTCTTTGTTTGGTATATGAAACAGTGTCAAAGGCTTTAAAAGGATCAAGCAATACAGCAGACACTAAGTTGCATATGTTGCTTTTTTTTTTTCACAGATGTGATGAAACTACATAGACCAGTATTGGTGCTATGGTTTGGGTGGAAACCATGATGTGTAGGGGACAAGAGGTTATCTGAATTGTGTTTGAATAATTGGGAGTGACTACACTTTTCCAATACTTTGCTAATGGTGATAAAATGGCTATGGGCCTACAGTTAGTGAGGACTGTGCTAGTTCCACCTTTGTGGAGGGACAGTACATATTTTTTTTTTTCGGTACAAGGGCTATGTACCTTTCTGTTATGAAGTTTATTAAAGCAGAAAATGGGTATGCTATGGCATCTGCTGCTATTTTTAAGCATTCAGCTGGAAGGTTATTTGGAGTAAGTGCAGTAGATTTTAGTTTGAGAAATAGTTTTCTGATAGTGGTGGTAGGGACAGAATTAAAGAAGAGCTAATTTTTGTTATTGATAGAAATAGGAGGTGATGCAGGTAAGGAAGCAGTTGGATTTGGTAGAAGAGAGATCTCAATATTTGCAAAGCGAGTGTTGAATTGGACGATAATGGTCCCAATTTTTGAGTCGACAGTTTATAGAGGACCAGAAGAGTTTTGGACTATTGTGATTTGTGTTCTGCAGCTGTATACAATAGCTTTTCTTGCCTTGTTTGATCTTAATTTTAGTGGTATTGCTGAGGTCTTTAAAAGCTTGGAGGTTTGATTCATTTTTATATATTTTTTTCAGGTTTTCCAGGCTGTATCATGACTTGTTTGGTTTGTTTGGATAGCCAGTGTGTACAGGATTTACTTTGACCAATGCTGTTCTGATTAGGGCTAGTTTATTAAGGGTATTTAAGAAGGTAGCATTAAATAAAAAGAGAGCATCATATAAAGGGAGATTATATAAGGAATTCCAGTTGAAGAGCTTTAGGATTAATATGAATAGGTATTTAATGAATTGGGATAGGTTTTAAGCTTGGTTGTAATAAATGTGTATTATTATGGTAGTGTGTTCTCTGATGACAAAGGTTGGCAGGTGGATGTGTAGAGTTTTTAGGAAAGAACCACTAGTAATTCTTTTTTGAGCATTAATGAGAATCCAGCCAATTACTGAATTTCTATAGGTTTATGGCATTGCTAGAATTGTCACTGTTAAGTGTTAGCCAGTCAATATTAAAGTCATCCATTACAATTGCTTCATGTATAATGTTTATGGAGGCCCAGTGAAGCACCTCTTCTGCACAGTCCTATTAATGAATGCTTAGTCTTTTATGATTAAGTTTGAGAGTTGACATAAGAATTCCAGCATTTATTAGTCATGGAGGGCTGCTAGGATGAAAGGAGTGGTCAAGCCTATTTAGGCAGATTATAGTTATACCGCTCCCTTTTTCTTTATTCTATTTAATCTAAGTATGCTACAACCTGAAGGTATGATCTCTTGATTTTTTGCATATTGTTTTAGCCACGTGTCAGTTGTTATAATTGCTGTTGCTATAAGGGTTGTAATGGGCTATCCAAACAAGGAATTACGCAGTCTTATTACATACACTCTGTAGACTTATATGGTATAGCTGTAAGCCTGTACATGCTGGTAGGTTTGTTGGTGTGAAGAAGATGTTGCCAGAGGTTATTTGGGTAACTTGTACATGGCAGGATGATTCAGAGTTTGGATGGATGCCTTCATAAAGTTTTTGAAAGTGCTGGAAGTGAACAAAGGGAGTTAGGATCTTGATTTTTATTTAGTGTAGATATGTTCTTACTCTGGTGTACTTGACCTGAAACAAACCTACACCTTCCCAAGGGAAGCCATGAACCTCCCCGTTTTAAGTCAGTTATATGATCAATAAACCAAACTAGACAATACCATTAAATATACACGGACTTTGACCCAAGCCTCCCAAAACTCTGAGGTCCCATAAAGTGATTTAGGTAACCAAAATGTATCAGCCACTGAAAGCGTAACCATTGCTAGGAGCTGACCTAGTGAAATTGTGGTTACTACAATCAAAAGTGAAAGAAAGACACAGCAACCAACATAAAAACAATAAACATAGTGGGAACAAAGCAACTACATAACAGAAAATGCAAGCCCCCTCTCCACATTCAAGCCAGCAGAACATTAGGAGATATACATGGGGCATGACCACCTACCGAACCAACAATAAAACTCATTTCATTGAAAAGCAGTAATCAGAGGTCTCCAATTACTGTAGAACCTTAAAGTATGTTAGTCTGTTATTTACCAGTGGGTCGTTCAGATTTTTTTAAAACTTTTCTACATCATTATAAACTGCCTGCATTTATGCAGCTTGTTCGCTCAAAGCTGCTCAGTGCTTTGTATTCTTGCAACTGACTGTGACAAGTTATTTCACTGGTTTTGACTAACTAGCAGCCCAGAGACATATGGAATAAGTACTTTTCATTCATATTAACTGTGTGTGTTGATTTTTGGTTATTTATTGCAATCGGGGCTGGAACTGTCTTGGTTGCACTCTACTAAGAGTGAAGAACTACCTCGTCATTTCTAAGTCTCTGATTACTGTACAACCTTAAGGTGTGCTAGTTTGCTACTGTCTAGTGGGTCATCTGATTATTTTTTTTAAACTTTTCTCTATTGTTATAAATTGCCAACATCATTTGCAACCAGCAGCTTTGCTTGATCTCTCCTCCGACATGTTTGCCAATGTAGTTCATCACTGATATGAATAGGAGTTGGCTCAGAGCTGAACACCAATACACACCCGCACCACTTGGAACACCACTGTGAATTTGAACTTTGTGCGCACTGTTTGTAATTGGGTCTTTGTACATAGATGGCACTAATTGTACCAATATTCCTAGGACTTTAAACCATGACAGGACTGTCCAAATCATCTCCTGGGAACATCATCTAGGGCAGGTTCTTCTTTCATTGTTGTGTGTAAGGTAGTACAGATTCTGTGGGGTTTCCTTCATTCACAAGATTTTTGATTACCTTCTTTCATCTGTCTTTGATATGCTCTGGCTTGGTAAGCAGATAGTTGCTTGCATCCTACTATGAATGGCATTTGACAAATATCTTCATTATCTTTCTGTTGTTGCCTTGCAACCAATAGAGTTTCTTTGTGCCATCGGCTGAGTCTCTTTGTAGAAGCTGGTAGAGTTTCGCTGATGGCTTTTTCTGTGCCACTGAGACTGCTCTTTGAGTCTTTGTTAGCCAACCAGGCATTCCTCTTAGCCTGGTCCCATCTCTTTCATCTCAGGTTTATTTTTTTTCACTCACTCCTACTTTTTGTTTGACAATTATCTGGCCTTCTGCATTCCACCACCAGCTTTCCATTTGCAGCTCATTTCCATACCTGGTTTGTCCTTTATCTGTTATATAGTCTCCGCACATACTGCTCTGAGACTCTGGTATTCTTCTTCAGCTACAACTATTTCCTCTACTTCCTAGGATGCTAGAGCTCTGATTATTGCTTTGAACTCCTGTGCATTGGCTCCAGTCATCTTAATGGTCTTTAGCCTAGTCTCAGTCAACCGTAGAGCTTTCTAAGAGCTGATTGTGTTTATTCGTCATGCTGACCTTTTCAATAGGAATGACTTTGCTATTTCTGATTCTGCCATAATGCCCTTTTCCTTTGTAGGAGAAAGTTAACTTGAGTTGATGCTGACCACTCTTGTATGTGGTCTTGTAACTATTTATGTAAATGAACCAATTGCTGGCCACCATTAAGCCATTTTCCAGAAAGAAGTCTAGAATGGTCTCTCCTTCTTTACTTCTATTGCCCCACCTATATGGACATACGCAGTCCTTGTATCCTGTTCTGTTGCCCCAATATGAACATTCAGGTCCCCCATTATCAATATCTAGCAGGTAATGCAACTGCTGCCTAATTGCCCTCTTTGCTCATCATGAAAGACATGCAATGGGGCATAAGCTGAGACTATGAAGGCTGCCTTATCTTTACATTTGAGTCTGTTTGCCTTAAGTTTGTCACCAGTTCTGATGACGTTGCTCACTGTTTTAGGCAGAATCCTTCTCACTACTATTCCTACAATTCTTCTTTCTTCTATTATCCCCTGGGTACTACACTCTGGATTCCAAGCCAAGTGGCTTTGCTGTACTATCCATCCACCTTGTCTACTGGGTAAACCGGATATCCAGTCTCTTCCCTACCATCATGTCATCCACTTGAAAACGGCATCAGATCATTAAACATACACTGAGTGTGACAGTTCTCAGTTCATTTTTTTAGCAGATTGATTGGTTTTATGCATAGCTTTTGCTCAAAAGGGCTATCCCAGGTAACCCAGGCTGCACAGCTAGACACTATCCATCCAAAAACTTAATGACCCAGGACTGCTGGGCTTTATGGCAGGCATAACATGGAACAGAGGCATTCTGACCCTCCCATTATTAACGTGGCCCGTTTTGATAATATTACTCAATGGGATTTAATAACCTAAAGTGAATTTTTACATCAGTGAGTGGCTAACCTGAATGCTCCATGCAGTCTGTGGTCTGTGTCCTACGTAGTAGATACTATGCACTATAGCTGATGCTTGCACATACTGCTTGACCTCTAAGACCCTTCTCAAGATAGACACCACCTAAATTCTGTGCTGTTTCCTGGTGTTCATTTTGGGTGTGCTTTGTGGTATTCCTCTCAGGTTCAACTGGGAGGACTGAGCCTGAACTCAGTACCTTGCACCTTTGAGGCAGAATCATCCAACATACATGTTACCATCTGTGTGATATATAATTGTTAAGCTGGTTGTTGAATTTGGTTTTGGAAAACAGTTTTCATTTTTCCCACTCACCAAAATTGCCTTCCATGACTGACATGAATCTAATATATCTAGGTATGTATATATGTATATACATTCATACACACACAAAGAGATAGAAAGAGTGATGGAGATAAACCAAATGTGTGACTTAAATAACTATTTGTTAATAATGTAATAATGCTAAGCAGCGCACTGCTGCCTAATTAGTTCTTGATCTTACATCCCCTCTGATCTAAACAAGGCTAAAATAGCACAGGATGCCTCTAGAGTGAAAGCACGACACATATATGCATACATGCACCTGCTAAGATGCATCATTTTGTCAGTTGAATTACCAATAATCAAACATGAAATGGTCGAGACATTGCACATCTTTTAATGTTCAGCTGCACAGGGTCAGTCTATACTGGACACATCATTTCACACAAAATTTTTATCAATAGAGAACATTCAACTTTTTAAAAGTGTCCTATATAATTCTTTTTTTTTTTACATAATATATGTGTGCCAGTATTTCCCAATTTGTGTAGCCACTCTCCCCTAATGACTTTGATTAATGCGGATGTTAAGTGGCTTTATGTATATCAGACCTATAGCTAGCATGGGGCAGAGACCAAGGCTGCCTCAGACCAAGCTGTAAGGGGGCACAATCAGCAATTCTGAGTGGGTTGAATTGTAATATTTGCCCTGCTGGCAATCATTCATTTAATCAGTGGTAGCTGTAGTTTCACAACTACTGGAAAAGGCACAAAGCCTGCATGGTAATATTCTCAGTAATACATAAATTCAGCCTGTTTCTGATGCTCTCTTTATTAATTTCATGATGAAAAAGAAATCAGAGCACAAATCCTGTTAAATTCACTCAGATTAAAAAAGGCATTATTGACAATAATGGAACTCATATGCCCAAACCTTCTCTATTAATACTTCACTAGCCTCTATCCTAACATTGACAGTCTCAAAAAGTTCCAGGTATTGACACCGTTTCGCATTTGTAAAGGTTTAGATTTAGCTTGCTGTATCAATTCTATTGTTGTTTGCATTTCAGTACATTCATCTTCTTACTTCATAATTTCAAAAATTAATCATGTCTGAGCCAACTCTTTAAATATCTGCCACACTTGCCTATCTTTATTATACATTTCATTATTTTTGTATTACATCTATGCTTCTAGCTATGCTAGAACTGCTTTCTATACGGAATTAAGTGGGTCTTAATGATATTTTCTTCATTTTCTGCAAGTAACCTGTACTGCCGCTTTTCCTGTGATGTTATTTTCTGTTGCCTTAATGTCTCACAGAACAATCATCTAGAGGATGCTTAATCAATCTCCAGTCTCCTTTTGGAATTTCATTTGTCTTTGATATGTTTCATCACTGCTAGCTTCAAAAATGGAATAAAAGAAATTAAAAAAATAGTTAGCAATGTGTCTTGTTCATAAATATAAAATAGAGAATTGCACCTAAAGCTATTCCATTTGCATGATATGAGCAATCTTACAACACTGTTGTCATGTAACACTAAGCTGCTGAATTATGCTTAAATATCTTACTGCATAAAGTGCTATCCTTTAATGCCTCAAGGTGCAACTTGCTTTAAATGTCAGATATAATCTAACTTTTCTTCTGTAAAAGTATACTTCCTTCACCGAATGTACTGTTTTCTGCTGCAGTGATTAAATTATGAAGAACAGAGTGGGATTAGGTAAAAAAGCCTTCCTACATCCATTCTTAATGGCTGTAGGGAAAGTGATGTACAGAAGTACTAAAACAGACACTTCTGCTTTATCAGATAGCCGTCTGCTTTCCTACATGTGTCCAAACCACCACAATCTCTTGTTCTTGACCTTTGCTACAATTAGGGCTGCTTTTAGCTTCCACTCTGATGTCCTCATTTCTTCATCTGTACCGCAGTGAACATACTGCTAACAAACTACCAACTAAAGTTCAAAAAAATGATTGAAACATATTTGGAGAAGTGGAATGAAATACATTTAATTTTAGTTAATGGTTCCTCTATAGCAATTATGACCATCTGAGCCTAATAACCTCCTGAAGTTGTAGATGAAGCACAAATTATTGTACTTTAAACCAAATAGATTTTAATTAGTCTTATATAAGAGACTGAGTAATGATCAGGTTAGAAGAGAAGCTCAAATTGTTTTCAGTTCAGCATATTGTACAGAAATTTACATGGCTTTATGCACCATGAATTTATACGCGTTGCCAGCTCAGCAGAAAAGAAAACAAAACAGACTGCTGCTTGGTAGCTACCAGTCCAGAATTACAGTCCACAAGCTGAGAAAATAGTTAAGACTCACGTTGCTTTTGTTGTAATGTTAACATCGTTTTCTCAACAGGCTTTTAAGGTTCAGCACAGTACCTTACAGTCGAGAAAATCTTCTCTGAAACAATATTCAGTACTTATACAGACCTTCAAACTCTCCACACACTTCCACATGAAGTACACACTGAAGATTTTTAAAATGAAGCTGGTCTTGAAGACAATATTGACATTCTTTTGTTTAAAAGAAAAATTTATTTCAGCAAACAGCTATAAGGACAGGTTTCGCATAGCTATCCCCTACTTCCTACATCCAGATTACCAGCACTACTCTTTGTAAGCTTCTGTTTGAAAGTTTTATACCTTAACAACCTTCCAACATGTTGTTTGGTAGCTCCCTTTCCTAAAGCTTGCATAACACCTATCTGCTCTAGCTGTCTTAAAGTGCAAAACTCATTTTAAGTTAACACTGACCTCAAGCATTCAAAGAGATCAAAAGCTAAAAAGTTATGCTTGTGAGCATGTCCTGTGTAATGGTGCACAGCGTAAATGGTTGTGATAACTTAATAGGAATAATATTACTGCCCTGGTTAGAAGAAGAAGAAACAGAGCATGGTCGAAAAATTGATGTAGGCACCCCACGTGTTTATTTACATTAAAATATACAGTAAACTCTAAGTTAGCCGGCACCCATGGGGATTGGTAGATGCCAGATAACTGTAGTTTCTGGTTGCTTGAGAGTTGCTATTAAAATAGGCCGTTTTGTTTGCCTTGTTCTCAGGTTGGGAAGAGCGGGAATTTATTCCTATCTTCCTTTTTAAAACTGTAAAATTCCTAAAACATAAGGTATGTTTGTGCGGGGTGAAAACAGAAAGTGCAACACATGAAAATTGTACTGTATTTCTTCGATTTTTTTGCCGGTTGCTTGAGAGTGCCAGTTGCTTGAGTTCTGGTTAACTGAGAGTTTACTGCAATATCTAAGAAAATATTGGTTTACAAGTAGACACTTGACAAGAAATTAATGTCCATTTGACTGATTTTGAAAGAAATCCTAAACAAGGTGGTGTGAGGAAGTCAGCGGTATATATTCATCAGACCAATTCAAACAGATTGCTTTTTACTTGATGCCAGTCCATGGGAATATATGCAGTTTATGCAATGATATTGAGTTGGAATAACCCTTACTTGTCAAAAACAGAGATTAGCCTGGATTAACTGATGACTTAACATTCCTTCTAGTCTATGTCAAAATAACATCAAACCTAAGCAGTCTTTAGATGGCATAGTTAGAGAAGAGCTTGGTAAACAACAGCCTGAAGTAGATGTAAACCAGCAGCAAGATGTAAATGGCTTACCTACTCTTAGTCAAGTATGAAGTGGATAATGTTTCAACTCATCACATCATTTCCTTGATATGCAACTCATTGGTTGCTGCTCCCCATTTGGGAATCGTTGTCATTGGGGTTTCTGTTTGTGTCCCTGTGATCATTCAAATTTTTAAGCTTTTATTTTTCTCTCTAGTTCTGTAAATGTATATTTAATATTTATATAAGTAAGTAGCACGTGTGGAGTTTGAAATCCACCTCCTAAAAGGGGAGAAGGTACAGGGATGGCTTGACTCCTTACAAAAAATATGATTTTCTTCTTACTTTCATCAGCAATCAAAGCTTCGTCATATTTCATTTTGTGTATTTTGACAGGTTTACTATCAAGAAAGTATAGTGTAACCAATGTAAACAAACTGTTGTGCAAAAAATGTGTTAATATTCAGAAATTCCACAAACAAAACAAGAAATATTCTTACTCATAGAATTAATAGAAATACAAATACACTAGGGTGATTAAGTGGCTGCAATCCTATTGATATTAAACGAGATCGGCTAAAAATGTAGCAAAGACTATGACACAACACCATATTAAAAATTATGGCTGGTATAAGTGACGTGCATCATACTGAAAAGGATATGATGTACAAGCAAACAGATGATGTTATCTTAGGTTCATAGGCACTTACTAAGCTATGGATCTCTGAGGATCCTAAGAAGCCTAGCCTTACATTCCCATGGCAGTTTTTATCCCTTATGTTTTGTGTATGAATAACCCAGAGGAAGACAGAATAAGGAAATGCTGTGACACTTGCTTGTTGGTGGATCCACAAGGGACACAGATGCTAAAGTGGGGTTGAATTTGTAGTTTCCCATCCATCCACTCATCCAGATTACATTTGCATAGAGTAAGAGAAGTACTTCATTTTATGTGAAGTGCGAGACGGTTCCATAGAAGTGGTATTCCCTAAAATACATACCTGTCCCTCCAACATTTTCTATTTATGTTGCAAAAGAGATTGAGATTCTTTAAGTTGGTGTTCATGCTACCACTGGACTTGTGAATATCTAATAGGTCTGATAGGATAGGGTCTCTCAATTTTCTGGCTGAGATCACCTCTTAGTAGTCTGCATGATACTGAGAAGAGGGACTTAAGACATTTAAGCCCTTGATTTTTTTTAATGAGAAAACATTGTGGTCAGTCCAGTGCAAAAGTGGGCCGATGACTTAACCCTGGGTATGCTAGTAGTGACTGGTCTTTTGGAAGAAGTAAAGCTGCCAGACATAATTTCCTGGATTCTATTTGTAGCCAAATTGCTATCCAATGAGTTACACAGGGATTTCCATTTAGCTGAGAGAGTTTATCTACAATATCAAGGAGCAGGATGGTGTCAAATGCCTTTGTGAGGTCTAGGCATGCAGTGCATACTGATTTGCCCTCATCTGTTGCTTCAGTAACCTTGTCAAAGAGGTTGAACAGGTTAAGTGGGCAGGATCTGTCCTTCATAAGTCTGAATTGATTAGGGTTGAGAGTTTGTAGGTAGAAAGAAAGGTAGAATCGTGTGTGAGTAAAATCCTGTAGACAATGTATTCACTGATGATTCATACTAAAGGCTAGCACTTACAAATGTGTAGTACAAAAATACATTAATGTAGAAGGGGAAGTGTGGTTTGCAAAAGATTATTTCTTCAGCCATAAAACTAATATTTGATTGAAAAATCATACCAGGGCAATAAATGTATTTTAACTAACAGAACAAGAAAAGAATCAATAACTTGAAGTCAAATAAACAATCTCAGGAAATTTATTTACATAATTAAACATCTGAAATCTATCTTCATGTGTCAATTGATGTGTAGCACAGTATAAGTACGACATGAATTTCTGATGAATATAGACCAGATAAATGTCTAAGATTTAAATGTTATCATGCATTTAGAACACATTAAACAGGAAGAGGTGCAGCTATATACTGTTCAGAAGTACTAGGAAGTCTGGTGCATTTTAGCTGCCTTTTTCTGAAATAAAGGTGTAATAAGATATCATAGAATGCATATTGTTTCTACAGAAGTCATAATTTTATCATGGATGAAAAATTAGTTTTTACTGGTCAGCTGAAATTATTGTTGGGATGTTCATACACCATAAGCTCGGGTGATCCAAATATAGCTAATACGGAATATAGAATATAATATGGACGAGGAATGTGTTGTATATATTAATTTACTGAAAATGTAGTGGATTGTTAAAGTAAAACAGATGTTAACATGCTGGATTCTGTTTTCATAACTAATGACTTGTCTTCTGTTTTGTTGAAGACATCATAACTTCTGGATAACTGTGATCATAATGTAATGAGTTCTGACATTAAATCACTATTAGAAAAAAAATCAAAAACCGTCAGATAAGAACCTTTGTAAAGTTGACTACAACAGTACAGTAGCAAATGTAATTAAATTTGGCTGGCAGAAAAGACTGGAAATGTGTCTTGCAATAAGCTTTAAAGATATTTTATGAAATATTATTAACATGATGCATAAAAAGTGTGAAGGAGATTGCATGAATCATAATTAAAAAGCATTCTTATCCTATATATCTGAACTAAGATGACAAGCTAAATTAATTAAGTAGTACTGACAGAGGGCCAGAATTTAGTCAGAACATTTAAGTTTAACTTTTAGTATTTAACTTTTGGGTGAACACTTTAACAAATCATTTAAAACTAACAGATTACTTTTTGTTGACAGTATGTAATAGAGATAACAGTTACCTGATATTTCTGAGGAAATGGTGTGGGTTACCTTGAAAAAAGTAAAAATAAATAAATAAAATAATAATGCTCACAGTTCATATGAAATACTTGGATTCTCTAGAGAAATTTAGATGCTCATGTAATTATTAGGGTTATTTTAAAAATCATTGGCGGAGGTGTTTGCACTGTCACATTGGAAGTCAGCAGCAGTAATACCTATCTGCAAACCTGGTAAAAAAAAAAAGACTTGAAAATTATAGACCAATTAGTTTGACTTTAATATCAGAAAAATGTTTCAATGGAATTCTCACGAGTAATATTATTAAATAAATTATATCATAGATGTTAACAATCAACACGGTTTCACCCTAGAGAGAGTGAGAGATCCTTTCACTGTACAGGAAGTGGATTTAGGTCTACCAGAAGATACTCCAATATTAGATATCTCAAACATATTTGACATATTCCTGTATAATAATTTACAGAGTTCTCTAGGGAAGGGCTAAGTAAAAATTTAGATTATTAGTTGATAATCTGAGAGAATGTTTAGAGTAAATTATGGCAGAAACAACTGAGAAGTAGGTAATATAAACTGAAGAGTCACACAAAGGTCAATGTTAGGACTTTTATTTTTATGATAGAAGCAAACAGCAGATGTTGAGTATGTATATCAAACTTTGCTTGTAATTGTAATGTTGCAAATATGTTTATCTCAGCCAATGATGCTACTGATTTCCAAACCTTCTTGGATTATCTGTCTTTTTTTCTCTCTTTTTTGTCTTTTCTCCACCTCCAACAGAGACATTAGCAATGCAGAAAAGTTCAAGATTTGCTGAAAAACATGTTTTATTCAGTTTTTGGGTGCAGTTCTCCTTTAAATATATTTCACAATAAATAATAAAAGGACATGAAAATACTAAATATCTATTTACAGTAAACACCAGAGTTTCAGCACAGGAAATATTGAAAATAACACAGCTGGAAGGAGTCACACAGTTACAGAAAACAATAGTTAACTATTCTCACTATATTTTCCTGACTGATCTAGATAATTACTGTTCCTACTTATTGAATAGAGCAAGGCAAGATGATGTGAGTGACTGGTCCTTGTTGTCAGATCCAAGACAGACTATTGAGAGCAATCTCCTACTAATATCTAAATATTATTTCTGGCTTGCAGAATGACATCACACACATCCGGTCATCTGACTCTGTTTCCTGCACTATCACTAGTAGCTGCCAGAGTTTAGCACCTATGTGCTACAATGCATACTAGACCTTTAGCTAAGTTTTATTCAAGTATCTGGAAGCCATAAAAAATAAAACCATTCCTCTCTTCCTACAGGAGCTACAAACTATTCTCTAGCACAGACGTTGCATCTCTGGCTCCATTCAAAACTGTGGGATAGCATCTTTATGGCTTTACCCATAAAGTAATTTAATTTCAGATATAGTTTAAAGTTGGGTGGACTACGATTAACCTCTTCTCTTCCAGTATTCTCTGTTAAAACATATACATTTAATTCAGTTACAATAATGCACACTGTTGATACATTTTTAACACAAACAAACCTCAGAAATACATTTGTAGCATAACCATCTGTACAAATCAGTTTTATATACAAATGACATATAATTATTTACAAAATGCCAGCTAGCTGTGCTGGCATATGTTACACATCCATTGCCTTACATTTCCTGGCATGGCTGGCAGTATCTCCTATCATCACAGTTTCATGTGACAGCTTTACCTACAAAAACATTGTATTTCTACTTCTATCAGAAGTTGTGCTAGTTTTACCAGTAAATGTGAGACAATACGTACATTGACATAGGATGCCGATTTCAACCAAGCTGGACACAGACAGAGTTGGAAAGTGCAAATCCATGGTCCCAGGTGTTTACTTCTGTGGGCTGAAGTGGGAATAGTACCTGTGAGGTGTGGAGTTGGTTACTGAAGGTGCTATCTGTCTGGTAGTTGAGATAGTAATGCTCTCAACAAAGCTGCTCATGGCTAGGAATAAGTGATACTTTGCCACTATTCTCACTGGAAGCAAAATAATTGCACTAAAACCAAACTGCTTCCTCAGTAGTAGTATGTACTGAGGTGTCTCTGGGCTCAGTACACTTGCTATAGTCTTTTCTTGGTAGACAAGACATTCAGCACCTACAGCAGCTGAATGCAATAGAAAGCCAAGCTGCACAAATGCACTGTAGAGGTTCTCACCAAAACTGCAACTAGACCACTCAGTGAAGTTCTATACACACTGCCCAATCAGAGACCAGCAAGAATCAATGTCCCTCTGCTCCTTCTCTCACCAGGAGCAAAGCAGTAGCACTAATCACAAGCTGACTCACAAGAATCAATGTCCCTCTGCTCCTTCTCTCACCAGGAGCAAAGCAGTAGCACTAATCACAAGCTGACTCACAAGAAGCAATTTTCAGGCTTTCCAGTTTTCAGTGATCTTTAGGAAGGCAAGGAAATAATGTCCATCTGCTCCTTCTCTCACAAGGAGCAAAACAGAAGCCCTAACCCCAAACTGATTCCTGAGTAGTAGTTCCTAAGCTCTCCAGGGATTGGTAGCCTAGCCCCACACTTTACAGATTAAATTATTAAAATATTTGTTTACTTCAAAATTCACCATGAAATGCATTATATATAAACTAAAAATAAAAGTAGAATTGCTTGCCATCAAAATCCTGATCATATTTAAATAGGGTCTGTCTGCAAAGCAAATAAAAACTATGACTTGGTGTATCATGCAGTGCAGATGTAGTGTTAATTCTGTCATGAAAAAAGAGACCATATTACAAAGAATAATAATGTCCACCAAGCACGAAAGTATAGCAAAAAATATTTCAGCAAAAGCATTCATCAAAGAATGGCTAAGAAGCAAATGAATGTTAAGATCAGGGGTTAAAACAGTAATATTCTTTATGTCTAAGGCCCTATTAATCAAGATTCCTCTTGTAAGGAAGGTAAGGCTATTACCTCAAATTACTTTGAGAGAAAAAAATGGATGTATTGGAGAATATGAGACAGCTATGAAGAGATGAGAGCCATTTAAATCAGTTATAAATGTGATTATATGGAATGTCTATTGCCTTGAGACAAACTCTAAAAACAGAGACTGCAAGAACTTATAATTTGTCAAGATATCATAAATGTTACAAGAGACATGGATATATACTACCTGAACACAGCACATAAATTAAATGGCTGTCTAGAGTGAATTACTTCTGCATGCAGAGGTTTTAAAATTAGAAGATTGGAAATGCAGCTTTACACTCTCTCAGACTATATCTGGAATTTTGTACTAATGAAAAGAAATTGAGAAGGTTCATATATTTTTATAATTTGCAGTATTTTGTCTGTCTACTCCTTTTCAGTGAAAAAAATATATATATTTATGTATTTTTAATGTGTACTCTATCCAAGCATGCTCACATTAACACAGCTTCAGAAATATTTTATATTTTTGTTTTGAAGTCAGAGAAGTACTTATAGCAAGTGGAACGGTTACAGAAGAACCAAAATTATAACAGATGGTCTCAACAATGGCATATGAATGAATGGATGCTTTAGAATGTCATATATCCTGCTCTGTGGAGAAGGTGGATGAAGCTCTGACTGCAGTCCAGATGCCCCTAGATCAATTACTGGCTTGGAAGCTGGAGTAGTTAGGCAGGGGAGAATGAGAGTGAGAACTTGTTTGCTCACCCAGGGAGAGGGCATCAGTCTGGCCCACTGCAATTCTGGCACCTACTGGAGAGATAGGTGCATGGCATCCACTGTATGCCTCATGGATGTGTGTCTGATTTTGTCAAGCCACATTTACACAGTAGACTTCATGAGGTATGTGCAAGAACATGTATAAATTTTGTGGAAGGTTTGTCAGGTCCTCACTTTTGCACACACTTGTAAGCCATAGTGATATGGGCTAAAATAAGGGAGGAAAGAGATGGTTGCCTGAATGATGAATTCACATGATCACCTCTTACCCCAAAGGGAAATTAATGGGTCAATAAACTGCAGAAAGATGATGGTTAACACTAACAGGGAGTGGGAGATAAAAAGGATATAATAATGGGGAACTTCGTATAACAGCCTGCAAAAATGTATTTTTGATATTCCCCAAGAGCTATGCCCCCACAATCACCTTGCTGTGTTCACCGACAGGCAAAGAGGCTGCTATTTTTTACCTAATATAAAACATGCTGGTCTATATTAGGATGTCAAAATGTCTAAAGAGCAAATGCTCTTACACTGACATGGAATACCCAAAACTACTAAATCTCGAATGGCCAGAACAGCGATTTTTTTCCCAAGGAAAAAAATGCTGGGCCAACAAAAAAAAAAAAAAAAAAACAAATCGACAGACAAAATAAAGTGAGGGGTTTTGCCACTCACACCCATCCAACACCCCCTACTTAAATATACCAACTCCAAGATCGCACTACAGTGGAGGAAATGGCAAAGTTCTGACAATGGTCCAGTGATTTTTTCCCTGGGAAAAAAAAATCGCTGTTCTGCCCATTCGAGATTTAGTAGTTTTGGGTATTCCATGTCGATGTAAGAACGTTCGCTCTTTTGATGTTTTGACATCCTAATATAGACCCAAAACTTGCAGTCGTAGGATTTTATGAACTTGTAGGCAGATAATTTCAAGTATTGTGCAACATGTTTCAACTTTTTATGTATGGAAACCATACATTAAGAAAAAGCTTTGAAATCTTCATTCTCCAATATGCATTCTACTCAAACTAGACAGTATGCAACACAAATTTCTTACAATGCCACAAAAGGCATTAGATGTTTGCATGCCATCCTGGCTATCTCCTTAGGATAAAACATTTCAGTGATTTAGTAAACTTGGAAAAAATAGTAGGCAGTAACTACCTATAAGTATTCTGAATAAATGTCAGCATGCTGATCAAATTCTGATATTCTTTGTCCAGTTCAAGTTTAAACAGCCACTCATAAGAGAAATGTACTATATGTCAAGAAAGAAAGATCATCACGATGACAAATCTGCCATCATGTAAACAGCAGTCCAAAACCTCCAGCAACATTAACCAAATATCGTAAGCCAGAATATGCAAAGACACCAGTTCTTTATATGTAACAATGAGAAAGTAACTGACACCACCTGTCTTTATAATCCATAAAGATGGAAATTTAAAAACTTGTGTGCAAATGGCAACCCTTACTTATACATGAAGCACACGAGCAAGTTCTAAAACAACATGAGAATGTTGAACAAAGCTAAATAATTCTCAGACCAAAAACTGGCTTTAGTGAACTTGTTCTCTACAAGAAAGATCGAGAACAGTGAGAAATGGATAAGAAGAAACATGTACCACTGATAAATTCGTATAAGTTGAGAATGTTATGCCAAAAATGCCTTAAAACATGTTTGACTTATACATGGATTATATGGTAAATAAAAGGAAGAACGCAGTTGAAAGAATTGCCCCAGTACAATATTTCAGTGGTGCTGCGGTAGCGTTGTCGCCTCACAGTAAGACGCTGTCCGGTTCGATTCTCCGCTAGATCGTCTTCTGCGTGGAGACATGCGTGAATGGGCGTACCTTCGTTGAAGGTTGTGCGTCAGGCCTGGCAAGCCAGTACGTAAAAATCAACTGCCAATCATTAGTGGACCGGAGTTCCGCTGTGGCGACCCCTAACCGGGAAAAGCCGAAAGACACAAACTCTCTCAGACACGTGCACTGCCCCATCCCAGCAAAGCATGACAATGACCATTTTACTCTGATCACATAGCCATAACCATCCTTTGTTTTCACACATACACTTCCTGCAAAAGAGATACCAGTAGTAGTTTTAATGTACTTAAAAACTGTGTTGTTTGACAGCAACACACATTTAATTTAAACTCGTGCTGTTCTCAGACTCATATGAACCGCTAACAAAATCAATGACTTTTTCACTCTAACCACATACCAGTAACCATCCTTTCCTTTTATATAAAGACTGAATACAAAAAAGCACACTGATAGCTGCTTTTAACAATCACTTTCAAGATCATGAAGAAAGTGAAAACAATAAAATAAATAAATAAATGCCATGGCAAAGCATTTAAATGTATTGATGTCATTTACAGCTACATACCCCCATCCAGATCACTGTAATTTAAGAGAGAGAAGTATTAAATGAAGTGCAGCCTTACTTTGTGACAATCATTTGTTCATTCTTTCGTTTATTTTTGGATTACTGGTACACAGTTTATCTTAACATCGGCAATCAGAGAATGAATAAATGAATGGCAACATCTTCCCACAATGTAAGAATGCAAAACACTACACTTTTAACACCTAATAAGGGACTTGTACATGAGGCTGACTTATACATAAGTATATAAATTATGATAGTCAGAAAATCTAAAGACTAAAAAGGAAGAGATATAGTAGCTTTCATTACGCAGCTATTGCACACCTTGGGGGCACACACTGCCTAGCCAGTAAAAACTGAGCGATGGATGCTTGACCTGTGACCAATACAACAGTGTAATCATGGCTCTCCCTCATCTAGGAAAATTTTGTAGTTAACAGGTTTGTTGTAGCGTAAGGATGAGTGTAAAACCTGTGGACAGTGAATTAGTTGTTAAAATGGACTCTGCACTTGATTCACTGGACAGTTTGGATACATTTTTGTCAAGCTGCTGAAAACACACAAACTGAAGGCATGATGTGCTATGTATACAAAGAGCCGAAAAAGCTGCAAGGAGAAGGTGTTACTACCACATATGTCATGAAGAAGCACGGAAAGCACATTGTTAGCTGCTTAACAGAAATAAATGAGATAAAAGACCAGCTGGTTAGCATATGTCAAAGACTGAAAATTAGTTTCACAGAAATATTCTGCAAATTTCTGGCATTGCAGCAGACTCGAAAGAAAGGATGCTGTGATTTTTTGAAAAGTTATTTCAGGAGCTGACTGATCACCTTGCAAGACAGTGTGCGAGTGTGGATAGGGCACAACGAATGTCGTGGAGAGCAGTCAAGACTGAGAGGTCTAGGGAACTGCTTTGTAAAACATCCTCCCATATAGTCAAAGCATGACTCTTATAATAGGCTGCTAAAACTAAAGAGCTAAACTACCAGAAGAAAAGATCCAGCTGCATGGAGGAACCAGAGTAAAGATCCAGCTGCATGGAGAGGCTCTATGTAAGTGAGGACTCAAGCTCATTTGTTGCAGTCATCAGCTCTGCAAGTGCATTGGAAGATCTGAGACTTATAGGGTCAAGGCTGCCATGCATCCACTGAACAGTGGCAGCAGGAATGGTTCTGAAGAGTTGCAGCAGTATCATTCCACGTAGAGAGTAGGTGTAAACAGAGGCAAAGGAGGGAAAGCTCGAGGGGCACCCTTAGCGCAGCAGCTGTGAGCTAGAGTACAGAATACAATATATACAGCCATTATCTGTGAACATAACAGCTATGGCTGAGAGATATGGTAGCCAATGTTCAGTATGCATAATACAGTTCCTGTTATGCTTTGTATTATATCTGGGGTACATTCTACCAGGAATGTAATTATTTTAGGAGCTGACTTGGCCAAGGCCTTTGACACAATCTCCCACTCGGGCATCATCAAAAAGTTAACACAACTTGGGGTAAATCCCTCTCTCATCAGGTAGGTGGTTAAAATCAAAATAGGCACCTCCACCTCCAATAGCAGACTTGTCACTAGTGGAGTTCCTCAGGGATCTGTCTTGGGATCCCTACTATTTGGCATCTGTTTCTCAGAGATCCAGGCAAAGACAAAAGGCCTGTGGCTGACCAAGCTTGCAGATGACTGTAAGCTGAGTGCTGTCATTGAGTCCCTAAATGATGTTAACATACTGCAAGAGGGTCTCACAGCAACTAATGACTGGTGCCTAAGTCATGGCCTCAAGTTAAATGCAAAAAAATGTATCATATCATTGGGCAAAAACACAACCCCTATTGATTACCGCATCAATGGCAATCCCCTAAGTACACAACCCGTGGTGAGAGACCTGCGCAGTCAGGTTGATAACAACCTCAAGTTCAACAATCATGTAGCAACAGTGGTCAGAAAAGCCTTTTACTTGGTTCATCTTATAAGTAAAGGGATTGCATCCAGAAAAAAGGAGGTTATTACCTCTCTGTACTCCTCCCTCATTAGACCAATAATTGAGTATAATACCTCATTTGGGATGTACCTCTCTAAACATCTGCACCAACTGAAAAGGCCACTGAAATACCACACAAAGAGAATCCATGGCCTCTAACATCTGTCCTATGTGGACAGGCTCAAATCACTATCATTCTATTCGGTATCGTACAGATTTGCTCAGGGGTGATCTGTGTCTTGCCTACAAGGCAATCTCGGACCCTGTCCTACTAGAGATGTTCCATATCCATAAGTCTAACTCCTCACACACTACCCACTCAAATGGTCTGAATCTAGTATGCGACATCAACAAAACCAGCTGGAGAGACAGATTTGTCTCCCAGAGGCTCCCCTGTCTCTGGAATAGACTTCTCATACACGTCAAACAGAGCACCTCACTGACCCTCTTCAAGTGCAGCCATGATGAGTGGATGGCAAACCACAAATTTGTCAGAGAGGTTCCACCTGTGTCCCTCATTGACAGGGGTGACAGGTGCTGACTGAGGTTTCTTTTTGGGGATAAACTCTTGACGAGACTTGGAAGGGCCCCAGGGCCATTAGCCTAGTAACCCCCTATGAGCCTATGTACTTGCTGGGTGATTCCTCTATATAGAAAAAACTAGTAATTCAAGAAATTCTATTTAGCCTTTTTGTGTTTTTTGAATTGACTTTATTTACATGATATACTTGATGTCACTAATATATAGTACACAATATATTTTAACCATTTTATATTACTTTTCACTATTCTGATCTTGTTTTATGAATATTTTGAGTTATTTATTGCTATGCTGTGTGACTTACATTGTGCTTTATGGCATTAGTTGCTTCTTGAGTTTATATTATTGGGTTCCTATTAGATGACCGAAGACGCATTCTATTGAATGCGGCTTGGTCGAACTTAAAACAACTTAAAGGCAAAATAGCGAAGTGGCGGCTTTTAAGCAAATTCTTTCCCATGGAAAGAATTTGCTTGGCTGCTTCCATTACTTTGCCATTTTCGGCACTGTAGTGCGATCTCAGAGTTGGCATATTTAAGTAGGGGGTGTGGGATTTTTTTTGGAACAGCGATTTTTTTCCCTTGGAAAAATCACTGTTCTGAGCTTTCAAGATTGTACGCTTTCACTTACATGGGGTTGATTATTCATTGTTCGCTTTTTTAAGCGTTCAATGATATAATATCCCATATTATTAACGGAGTTTGAAAAACTCCTATAGAATCAGTGATATACCTTGGTTATTAAATATATCCAACCAAACAAATTAATAAAACAAAATAAAATAAAACAAACAAACATGGTCATAGCATATCATTCTTCTAACTTATACTAACTTATAAATGGCCATAATAAGACTCTGGCTATTCTCTGGTATTCAAATTAAGCCAGCAACTCCAAAACACATCCCAAATTTATTGTAGATAAGCACTTTCGGCTGAACCACCAGCCTTCATCAGATAAATTACAATACAACAAATCACATTATATATACTCTCTGAATTAACAATTAATGATAATTGACCCTATTAACACATTATTATGACTCATACCATTTAAAAACTTTAAAATACAATTCCTTTTAAAATCATACCACTGACATAATTAATATTATATTACCTATCTGTTATGCAACTTTGCTGCATATATAAAGTGTTTTGTCTGTCCTTCCCATTATATAGGAAAAATGGAACAAAAAATTAATCAACGTATATATGCACATCTTTATGAGATTAGTTTGTTTGTGTCTTTCGGCTTTTCCCAGTTAGAGGTCACCACAGCGTAACTGCCGTCTGCTAATGATTGGCAGTTGATTTTTATGTACCGGCTTGCCAGGGCTGATGCACAACCTTCAACGAAGGTACGCCCATTCACGCATGTCTCCACGCAGAAGACGCTCGAGATTAGTAAAAAGAAAAATACTAACGCACTTTATAAGCATATAGAAAAGTACCATGATCATAAGTTTGGTTTTGTCATATTGAAACAAGTAAAAGTGGGTATTAGGAGGGGGGGGTCCATGGAAGACCTATCTTGAAAATAAAGAATACTGGTGGCAAACATTTTTAAATGGATGAATAAAACCAGGTCTGAATGAGACCATCTCTATATCCAGTGTTTTAAAATTAAAGTTGCATAACAGATAGGTAATATAATATTAATTATGTCAGTGGTATGATTTTAAAAGGATTTGTATTTTAAAGTTTTTAAGTGGTATGAGTCATAATAATGTGTTAATAGGGTCAATTATCATTAATTGTTAAGTCAGAGAGTATATATACTGTGTTAGTTGTGTTGTAATTTATCTGATGAAGGCTGGTGGTTCAGCCGAAAGTGCTTATCTACAATAAATTTGGGAAGTGTTTTGGAGTTGCTGGCTTTATTTGATTTGTCTTAGTTTTCAAGTGCATTTGGTATTCTCTGGCATTACAGAACAAGAATTATTTTATCTTATGGTGAAAGTGTGGTTCAGTGAGCCTTTATATATGCTAGGAGCAGTTTAGCTGCATAAATTTTAGTTTTGTTGTCTCTAAGACACACACTCTGAGAACGTAATACTGGTATCCAGATGGTATCATTACTGAATGCATAACATCTCTCTTAGCTTTACTTCTTTAGGACAAATTGGTTTTCTCTTCTTTCCCAAAGATGTGTTGGCTAGAAGGACTGCACTAAAGTGTCCATCAATTTGTCTTGTGAAGACTCTCTCTCCACTGATCATGCCTGAAAACAGAGTCTAGTTCTTTGGGATTTACCTGATTACAAAATGTAAGGAAAGAAAAGGAAAAGGTCAAAATATACTATACGTAGGATGGACTTATCAATGTCTTTGAGAACTAGCAACCCATTTACTTACAGTAGATAGTGTAATCTGGATGGCAACATAGAAATCTACACTGATGTCTTATCCTTCTGGTCAATCACCTTCACAGTTGCAACCTGACATTCGATGAAACGTGTTGCGCCAGACTAGATACTACTAACTTATGGTGACTATATGAGCAACAACAGTCTATAAAATAATTGCAAGCCTGAGCTCTGCAATTACAACCCCGCCACCTCATAAACTAGAAGTTAAAATGAAGATGTAATAAGTTCTAAAATCATTTTGAAATTGTCCTTTAAAACTACTGCAGCCCCTGGATGATGATACTCATTCTCATTGGTGGCCTGTATACACACTTCAGCTATACCACTAGTCAACCTAAATGAACTGCTCCAGCCATAAAAACAAGGCATTTGGGTCATGGTTTAGAATAGTGTAAATAGGTTCACAAAGTTATATGTCTGACCTGAGTTATACAAGCTGTATATCACTTGAAAAACTAAACTCTAACTTAAGCCATTCACTCAAAGTATAAAAAGTACCTGATTTGAGGGGGGGGACTGTGAAAATATTTGGACCAGAGATGCTCGTTAAGAGGGGTAGAAATGCTGCACCGCTGTTGGTGAAGTTTTGTTTTTCAAGTTATCATCCCCATCTCCAGAGTACCCTAGCAGAGATGCAACAGTCATGTCATGTAGGAAAACAGAAAATATTACAGCTGATTTGCTTTTGCAGTCTTGTTCTTTTCTTTGAACCTTATTTGATATCCAGCCATGGACGAACTGATATCAGACTATCTATAAACCAAATGTTTTGAAACAATGCTAGATTATTCACCTATGCTGCACTGATGATCCCAAATAAGGTGAAATATCTACATCTGCTGAAATCCACCTTATTGGCCTGATTGCATTAACAACCACTTGGTTGTCAACGTGCCTCCCACAGTCATTATCCTGGGGCACTTTTTATATCTTTGTGACACCTGTGCCCTAGCCCAGCAATCAAGGAGCCTCAATCCTCACCACTAACACCAGAGAGGGCATCTCATATATGAGGAAAGGATACCAGATACACACAGTAAAGTGCAATTTCCCTTAAGAGCACAAAGAGATCACAGTCAGCCTGGGGCTGGTCGCTTCCTTGCTCCCCAGGTCCCTAATAATACTCCCCACTGGGACAGCTATAGGATCCAGATCTCAGCCTACTGGGCAAGCTAAAATCTCCAGCACCCTTTCTGTCCAGCCAGTGCTTTGTGTCCCTGCCCAAGTAGCTGACACACACACACTGAGATAAGAGTTTACACAACCACACATACACTTCTGGGGAAGGCTGGCACAGGTTCTCCAGCTGTGCCCCTTTTTCCCCAGACTATAAGGTAGTACTAGCTGCCACCACCCACTAATATTTATCAGCTACCCAAAGGCCCTTAAAAGGGTGTCCAATTATTTCTGTGCAATATTATTATCCAGTTGGTAGTATGACTAATCAGTCAAGGCTTATTTAGAATGACTTGGACAGTAAACTCTATAAATATGTAATGTACTCTAGAGCTTAAATTATCTCTACACAAACCAGCCACAGTTAAAAGGTTTTAAAATATTTAATAATAAATAATTAAAACCACAAGACAATACTTTCTACTACACAGTCAGTGCTAGTCAAGAGTTCCGAGATCACACCGAAATACTTAAAATAAATCAGTAGTACAGTTCTGACATCACAGAAAAACACAGTCTAATCTTTATAGTTCCAAGCTAATCTAAAAGAAAACACAAGTCTAACATACTACTTACATAAAGAGAGCATAAGGCAGAGCTGAGTTGGATGTTTAAGACAAAAATGCTTAATGCCTTCTGGTTCTCTCTGTTTAAATTGAAACTGCAGTTCTGATAAACATTACATCATTTCTTTTACACTTTCCTTGTGTTCCCAGGCTACACATTAACTGCACTTACATTCTTAACATCTCCCTTTTGTTATTTTGCAGCTGGTCAGGAACAGAGAAATAAAAATACATTTGCATGTTTAAATCTAGGAATTTAACTCTTGGTTAAAACAATAGAAATAATTTCTTCATCTAGACTTTTTGGCATCACTGCTACTTCAAAGGGTCACCACATGCTTTACTTTGGTCAGTAGAGTGCATTGTTGTCACATTTATTTCCAGTTCCACATGTAACAGTATTTCTTTACATTTAAGACAACAAGCCTGAAGTTTACGTTCATATTTACATATGTTAGAATTATCTATAAAATTCTATCTCACTAGGCTGGCAGCCTTCACCCTTCTCTACCAGTCTTCACAGTCTTCATAGACAATGGCATATATCTCAAGCTGCCTTGATCAAGAGAAAATTGCAAATGATTCTACACAGATGTTACTGCTTTGCCAGGGTACCTCTGGTGGGTCTTAAATGCATCTGCTGTGAAATATTTTTTCCACTTTCTTTATACAATGCTTTGTACTTCCAACTACTCCATCTTACCTATTATAAGCTAGTTGGAGGGCACCATTGTTTATTAATTCTTTACCCTGGATGATTTTTTTTTATATTAACTGCCTTAAATATATTAGTAGGAACCACACTGTAATCTCTGCTTTATGTCATTTTTACAAGATAAAAGCCATGTAACATTAAATATGTTGAATACTTACTAGCAATCTGCAGCAGGCCCTACCTGTTATATTAAGGTAAGTAAAGCAGTACACGTTCCCCATACACTTTTTACTGGAAAGCAACACACTAAATTTGAAGTAGTTGTTGCTAATGAAACCCTTCCTGAAGATGACTGACTATTCACTTCACAATGTCATTACTAAAGCACAGACCTATTTCTACAGTTGCAGCTAAACCCTCATCAGCATGTTTGCTGCAGTAAAGGAAAACAATAACAATGGCAAAAAATGCGGGGCAATGGACAATTAATTTAAGGGTGAAACCAGTGATGCAAACATTGGTATTAGTGCTCTTCAGAAGGGTCACAACTCACCTTTTACAGCCACACTGCACACATACAGTCACTAAAAATGATAAACATGCTCAACTCTCATTATGTCTCCATGGTAACAATTGTGAATTTCTTCCAATGCTGTCCCATTATCATACATGGCTAAAAAAACAACCTATTTACTGTCTGATCTTGCAACTGCGAGGACCTAAATACATGAGACTATTCTGCAAAATGATTGATTGGGTCCTTGCCTTGGGCTGATGACTTGTACTATATAAATATGAAATCCAGAGCTACTGTCATAATCATCATCATCAAGAATAACTTTGTCATTCAACTGCATGCACTCAAGTGCACAGCTGAATGAAATTATGTTCCTCCAAGTTTAACATCAACAAGCAACAAACATTTAACATAAACCGTTACACATAACCAACACAAAAACAATAGTAACGAGCTAACAGATGGTACCAAATGTTCAACCACTGCATTCCAACTCCAGCACCAACTACAACAAAGTCCCATTCCAACCGCAGGCACATAAATATCAGCTGCCACATCTCCACATTCTGCTCCAGCACCAGAAACATTCCTCCAGTCCACCCAGGAACCACAAAGATACCACTTCTCCACACCTGAAACAGCAATCCATACCCAGACTGGACCACAGATTAAACAAATGTAGCCATCTGCAGGTCCTAATGGTCATGACCACATGATCTTATCCTCCTCCTCAATCTCACCAGTCACTCCATTACCGGCACCAGCTCCCCAATCTGGCATTATTTTCAGCTCAACTCCATTCTCCAAGACAAATCCAATTTCAAAATTTACAACAGTGAGATGCCGCAGACATTGCGACTCAAACTGTTGACACCAGACACACTCGACCAGACAAAAGTCCCTACAACTTCAACAATACAGGTAAGTACAACAACAAAACAAAGTGCACAACTGGAGCCAGAGAGGCCTCTGCCATACACGGCGCCTCCATCTTAGCTTTTTTCTTTTTAACAAACTGGCACTAGGACTATTAATATCAAGCAAAGCTTTGTCTTATGGAGATTTGCTGCAATAAGAGTACTATTTTGTACATTTCATTTCGTAATACACATATCATCTGTAGTACATCTGAAGTTTGTCTCACCAGTTTTACATTGTAAGAAGCAAAAGTCATCAACTGGATATATCTCATAAGCAAACATTAAATAAAAAAAATATATATATATATATATATATATATATATATATATATATATATATATATATATATATATACCTAGCTTGTGAAGTGGCTAATGAACATTGGGCATTTGACAGTAAAGTGATTTGCACTGGTTAACAGAGAGCAACTAAAAAGAAGTCTCTTCTAAAAAAGTGGAAAATGTCCATTTTATTTTAATTATTCATTAGTTAAGTAGGCCGCGGTGGTGCAGCGGTTAGCATTGTTGCATCACAGCAAGACGTTCTCTGGTTTGATCCTCGGCTGGGGTGCTTTCTGCATGTGGAGTCTGCATGTCCTCCCTGTGGTCATGTGGGTTTCCTCTGGGTGCTCCGGTTTCCTCCCACATCCCAAAGACATGCTATAGGTGGATTGGATACTCTAAAATGGCCCTAGGCATGCGTGTGAGTGCATTCTGTGGAAGGCTGGGCGCCGGGCTAGCAAGCCCGACACCGTAAAACTCCACTGCTAATACTAAGCAGACAAGTGATCTGCTGTGGTGACCCCTAACAAGCTGAAAGAAGAAGTTAAGCAGGCAAGTGAACTGGTCCAAGAATTCTTTTCAGCAATGACAAAAGCCACATGACAAAAACATACAGAGTACATTAACAAGTTAGGTATAAAACAGATATGTTTTCGTAGACAGTGAACAGTAGTATAAAATATATCTTGTCCACCCCACCCACCCATAGACCTTGTGTAACATAATGCACTAAATTATTACTTTGTTAAAGATGACTTGCCAACCACCACACATTTTCTCATTTTACTGAAATAACACCTTTAACCATACCTGAAGCAGTTCATCTCCAGTGCAAGCTAATATTCAGCACTGACAAATGTTTGACAGTTTCTATGAGTTATCCGGTGCAGCCTGAATAGTTTTACTGGATATTGTTCTGCATAGCTAACTACTTATGAAAATATTTCAGTCAGCATTATTCTAATATGTATATTTAACATTTGAATAGAGCTATAAAGGAGGGCAGCATCCACTTCATAGAACTGAGGAAGTGGTACTTGTCATGTCTACAGAAAAGTAATTTTCTGTGCTGGGCTATATGTGAATAAGGGATTCTGACAGATAAAGCCTGCTTCTGCCACATGACACTCTGCAGTGATGATTGTTTTGGATGGCTGGGCTCACAGGTCTTAAACCTCATAAGTCCTTAAATCCTGCATCAAAACAGCATAAATAATCTTATGATGTATGGTTTGTTTGATTGTATTGTTATTGTTAATAACAATCACAACAACAATAATAATAATAATATTATATTATCTACTTCTATAAAGCATCAAATGAACAAATATGGCAAATAGCTCTTATATCTACAAATGCAAGGAAAACCTCTTGCTGAAAAGTCAAAAATGTTAATTCAGGACTTTAATTTTGAGCCTTTTAATGATGGTGGGAGAAAGAGAGATAAAGACCTGAAAGCATTCTTATTGCATTTGGTAAGGGGAGTACTCAAGAACAATACAATTTATTCTTGGTGCTTCAGGACTGAACCCATGACCTTTGCACTGAGAAGGATAACTGGGACATGCTATTTTTCATAGAGACAGCAGGATAAATGATGAGGTCATATCTCTGAGTCCTTGCAGAGAGCAAGCTGGCAGGAAAACTGGACAGCATACATCTTCATGACTGCCTCTTAAATGCCTTAGTCCATAGTAGGGGTTCACCATACCAGCTGTAACTGAAGGCATCTATCTGCATCGTATTGTAACTGAATGTCTGGGAGGGTTAATCTGATGAGACATTTCCTGGCAAAACACAGTAATTTGATCTATCAGATGTCCTCTTTCAATGCATCTTTTATATAAATTATATTGGATGACCTGGAAATAAAATAAAGTTTGGAACTGTTTAGTCTTAGCTTATGCCATGTGGGGGTTTGAAAAATCATCTTGGTAGAAAAGAAAAGGGCAACCCCTGAAATGCTGGATTAGTAACCCAAAGGCATCGTGGTACTTCAAGATTAGTGACTATGATGTGCAATCAGTCATGTTTTACAAGGTTGTTTGCACAGGTGGTCTGTTATATAATGCATAAAAAATATTCAACATTTTAAATATGTTTAGATATATTAGCTACAGAGGTATAGCAGTTTATCATGAATAATGGTTTTGATCTGGGAGGAAGGGATTTTTTTATTTTTATTGTTTTTTGAGGAGCATATGGAATGAGGGACACCTCGTCAATCTTAAACCCAAGCAGTGAAAACTGCAACCTAAAAACAGTAATGTGATTATGGAAAGTAAATATGAAGGTGCTCTGGAAGAAGTCAGTGAATGATTGCTGTACCTGGACCTCTGGGCTATCTTTGAGGATCACGATGCCGAACAACTCAAGTCATCTGGAGATGATTATAATGAGGTACTCAAACAACAATATAACACCATACTGTATTTCCAGAAATAATGGTAGATGGAAAACAATCCCATGAAACTAAGCAGTCATATAGTTTATATATGGAAGGTTGGTTGCACTGAGAGATAAAGCAAGGTATAAGAAGTCAAGCTTGAGTGGGATTGTGAAAGGTTAAGATGGATTTGACTGGTTGGAGTTAGTGAAAACTATGGTGACACAATGGACTGGATTCTCAAAGAAATTACTGGGCATTAAAAAAGCTTATAGCCTGACATTATCTAAGACTTGTTAGGACTTACTCTCAACCTACAGTGATCTTAGGTCAGCTTGTGACTTTGTTTGAGAAGGAGAAAGGTTCTACTGCAGCCATGGTAACCTGGTAAGAGGAAAATGTTTCACAGAAGATCTATATATCCTGATTTCCCAAAGACTACCATGCAGTAGCAGACACAGGCTTTGGCTGGAATACAAGAGTGTTGGTGACATAAATTCAGATATAAATTATTTCCTGTAATTTTAAAGGTATTTTTCCAGCAGGATTGCATTATAGAAGAGGGGAATCCATTGCAGTAGAGCAGGATAGAAGTAATAAATGCTTGAACATAACTGAAATAGAAGAACAGTGGCAGCAAGGGAAGGTGAGGATGTACATATGTGTGTGTGTATATATATATATATATATATATATATATATATATATATATATATATATATATATATATATATATATATATAGGAAAATGGGTGATGAGAGGAGAAATGCCACTTTGGCTATATCAGCATACTTGGAAATTTGGAGAAATAATAATGGTGGCCATGTGTAAAGTAACCGAGGGATGGTTTGCAAAGGTTCACTATTAAAATCATGAAGGTCCACTTACCCGAATACGGAAATGTTGAAATGCGAAAACACCAATCGTCCTGAAGCGCGAAATCTGAAATGTCGAATTGTCATGGTTGGCCCTTCTGAGGTATAGCTCCATAAGGTAAGTGTGCGATAGTTACAGACCTTAGGGTTAGGGTAAGGGTTAAGGTAAGTGTATAGATAGTAATAGTGTGCGATAGTTACGGACCTTAGGGTTAGGGTGCAGGTTAAGGTAAGTGCATAGATAGTAATGTATGTAAGGTTTAGTGTAGGGTTAGAAGTAGGGTTTTGTTAAGTGTATGTGTGTGGGTTATTTATTTTGTTTGGGTATAGCTCCATAAGGTAAGTGTGTGATAGTTACGGACCTTAGGGTTAGGGTACAGGTTAAGGTAAGTGCATAGACAGTAATGTATGTAAGGTCTAGTGCAGGGTTAGAAGTAGGGTTTTGGTTAGTGTATGTATGTGTTTTATTTATTTTGTTTGGGTAGGTAGTATGTAGCATGCAGTGGGGTTGGACAACTATGACTGTTCGAGATTTTGAATTTCACGGTTTAGGGTGTTCAGTGTATTCGCCGTTCGGGTAATATGTGTCGATGATTCCGTATTCACTGTTTAGGACTTTCGCGGTTGTAATATAGACCCGCTTGCAAAGTCTGTACTGGTTTCTGACTTCACCTTTGTTTTTTGAAGTGCAGCTGCCCATGAATTAAGCTTGGGGTTCTTATAACTGTTATATTAGTGACTGGCTATTATTGACTGGTACTTAAAAGACCACAGGTTTACCTTTACCCACTCTTCTTCACTTGCGCCATCTTAGAAAGTATCCAGGTATCAGGGATGAGAAAATATGAGTTAAATATGTAAGAGTGAAAGAAAAACAGGTATTCCATATTTCACAAATTTAGCTTCTATTTCACCTTGCTAACAAAAGGTTAAAATGCTTATTCCAAATACAGGGTGTGTTGGGTAGAGTTATAAACTGTATATGGCGGCATTGTTGTAAAGCTGTGAAAATGGCTGTTAGTCTGTGAATATCTGTATAATGAAGCATTTGATTACAGAGGTGGAAGCAGGACTACAAGAGGCCTTAAATGTTAAACTTTTGTTTTGGAAGTAGCCTGCATCCTAAAAAAACTGTAAGCTCTTTAAATACTTGTGAAACGCAACCTAAATTAGTGTTAATTTTTTACTTGAAACTGAAACACCAAGCGGGTTATTATTTCGGTTTTCATTTTTGACTGGGAAAATTAACCCTTGCTTCTATGCATGTCCTGCCTTGGCACCCTATTTGAATTGGAAGACTCATCAGTGCAAAGCTTGAAACTCTAAAATTAATTCCTGGGACATAGCAGCAAAGTTTAAAAATCATTGCTATACCTAAAAGTCATTTTTTGAGGAAGCAATATGCGGTGCACCTCCTCATGTAGTAGGGGGCACCCCACACCCTTGCTACTTATATATACTAACTGCAAGATCACTGTTACTTACAGACAAGGGAATGCTTAATAACACAGCCATTTTGGAGTTAGTACATATTTCCCCTGTAGCCACATTTTGAGTCTCACTCTTCCAACACTGTCATTCATGGTTCTGGAACATACAACAGGTACCCTCCTGTCCCCAGTGTCTCTTTGGACTGACAGTGGTTAGCTAGAGCCCAACAGTTTAAATTTTGGGAACAAATGTTGAAAGATCAGTAGTCAGTTCTTTGAGACCAGATTAAGGTGTCTCACCATTCACTGAGGGGAACTGTGTCAGGTAGAGACAACTTTTTGAACTTCTTAAAATATGAATATATTTAAAAGTACCAGCTCATCAGCTGAAACACACAATTAGTCTGGACTGTAAGAGTTTGACAACAATGTATTTGGGTGAAGAAGCTTAGAAAAAACACAAAAAGTGAGCTGAATATGTAGTTGGTACATCCTGGAAAGGAGTTCTGACCTCTCATCAAATTCTTATCAACTTTCTCTTATCAAATTCTTATCAAATGTTATCTTTAACAAAATCTCAAAGTTACAGATTTTTTTGGGTGGCAATGCCTCCACCTATAGCCACTGTCTGGCTGGTAACACTGTTTCTAGTGGCTGATCAAGAAAGTTGGAGGTATAATGATGGTTCTTAAGGGAACGAGTTGCATATTTTTTGATAATGTGAAAGCTTGAGAAATTTTAAAGCATATTTTTAGGATTAATAATATACCTTGTACCTTGAAAGTATAGCTTTGAGCTCACGGCATAGCTCTCAACTGTCCAGATTTTCACAGTGTCTCCACATTTTTACTTCATATTTTTGGTCTGTTCCTCAAAAATGTGTGGTTTTCTGGCAAATGATTGAGGATTGAAGTCACTAAATAGTGACAGACATTTTAGTTTCAGACTTCATATCCTTCAGAAAATGCGCGTTAACACAAAACCTGTTATTCTAGCAACTTTTGAAGTTTATAAGAGCAATATTTAAAATTCTGTTCCTATTTTTTGGCCTTTGCCCCCATTATGTTAGGCTTTGTCCAGATTTCTTGCACTAAGAGGTTGAAAGGTATGGCTCACAGTAATTTCTGTTTTCCTAGCTTCCTGTGCAGCAGAGGTTTCTACTTGACCTGACTCTCAGATTCATTGATGCTTGTGGGTAACCAAGGAAAAGAAATTAGAAGAGTTTGCATTATGGGTAGATACACTTCACTTGACGCATGAGCCAAGTCAGAAGGAACTGGATATCAGGGATACAAGCATGAAAGGTAGAACTAAAAATAAATGGACACATCATCTCTTATAACTTCTACATGGAAATGGCGGAAAGGAAACTTAAGTTTGATGGGTAAGGAAAGCTTGGAATTGAGTAGCTTGATATAAGGAAAATTATATCTGCTAAGAGTACAATACATTAAAGTCACATATTTGCATAATTTCAAGGCTTCCTGTTAATGATTTATTTTGTTAATAAATTTTAGCTTTGTTTATAAAATGGCATTACAGAAACAATTTTAAGATGTTATTTTTCACACATCTGTACTCATCAATGCTTCCAGACAATGTTGAATGCATCTGGAAGGTATTTTATTTGTTATCTGCAGAAAAAAAAATTAATTAAAACAAAGCTTATCGAATTAATACCTTGTCACACCTCTCTCTGGCAGCTTACACACATCTTGCATTCCAGAGCATTTTCTGAAAAATAAACTTAAAAAGTATAAGGTAAACAAATGTAAATATTTTATGAACAATAAAAGCTATTAAAACTGTATAAATAGCAATGTTATTGATAAGAATCATTATTTACAGTGATAATAGTGCATTCATGGTCCTTTCTATAAATACTGTAATATATCACATACATACATATATATATATATATATATATATATATATATATATATATATATATATAAATATATCTCTGGGAGCCCTTAATTTGTTCAAATTTTCAAATGTTCGAAACTCATATGGCCAACACCATATGAGCGAACGTTTGAAAGGCCAGTAAATGATAGCAGAGATCTCACTACAGTGCAGGACTGGGAGATTCCCTTTCTTGCACTGTAGTGTGATCTCGACGTGAGAATATTTAAGTAGCAGGGGGTGTGGGTGGTGCAGGTGGGGGTTTGCCCCCCTGCATAACACAGTTTTCCTGTGTTTGCAGGTTGTTAAATGGTGCTATTTCAGGATGTCGGTCTTTCAGAACATCGATCATATGGTGTCGGCCATATGAAAGTCAGCATTCTGAACGGTTGACATTCTGAAGTAGACCTATATGATATAGATACATACACACACATAGATACATACACACACACACAAAGACATGCGTCAGGAGCATTTCTCCCCTGGCCACCTCTAAAAATTGGCTTATTCCAAGTCAGACTTTCCCGGTAAACAAATGTTAAATAAAATAAATAAATATTATAATGGACACAAACTACAAGTTATATTTTTGTAAACTTTCACAAGCATTTTTCATATCTTGAAAACTGTGCAGACAGACACATATATCTTTAGAACATTTTATTAACCAGACATAAGCTTTCCCATGACAAAAAGAAATTCTTCTTTAAGTGCTTGTTTATTGAGATATTTACAGAAATATGAAAGCATATACTAGTCTAATTAGCAAAAATAAATAATACTGGCTATCTCTCAAGACAAGCAACTTAAAGTGCAAATATCAAAGACAGTTTTCTTCAACATCTAAGGTTTCATTTAATGTCATACAACACTTGGTAAGTCACTGAGTTTTTGAAATATTAAGCACATATGGAAATATTGCTTCTTTTCATAATTACTCGTGAACAACTAGCGATATTTCCAGTATAGTGTGATATAAACCAGTACTGACAGAGAACTGCCCAATTTCCCACATTAGTGTTTTACCTTACACCTCTATAACATGTAGGTCTGTCAGTTGTGAAAATATGAATATACATGTGAAAATATGAAAAATAAGTGGCAAACAAAGAATAATTTCTCCACAGCAGGACATCGTAGACTAACAATCTTATTGTTATTTTGTTAATAACTCCTTGCCCTTTCTAATACTGCCTATTATTAGCTGGTGGTGCTGCGGTAGCGTTGTTGCCTCCCAGTAAGACGCTGTTCGGTTCGATTCTCAGCTAGAACGTCTTCTGTGTGGAAACATGCATGAATGGGCGTACCTTCATTGAAGGTTGTGCGTCAGAGCTGGCAACTCGGTACGTAAAAATCTACTGCCAATCAATAGCGGACCAGAGTTCTGCTGTGGCGACCCCTAACCGGGAAAAGCCGAAAGACACAAACAATTAGCTGATAAGTCACTTAAAGAAGACCAGACACAAAAAGGTCTGGATACCCTAAGGAGGTATGGGTGCGAATTGTCAGTATACAAAAAATGTGTTTTAGGCTTCAGTGAGTTAAAAAGGTCAATTTCCTATCAAAAAGCAAGCATGGCCCAGGTGACAAAATTCACAAAAAAATAATAAAACAGAACTAATTCACAAACATGGACAGGAGGTAGACAGTCCCACTGACAACTGAAACTATTTGTAAATTTTTTGTCGGTTACACTTTAGTGTAGATTTACAGTAATGTGACCTACCCACCATTTTACACCTTATCTTTTAAAGCCATTCCATTTCCATCTGTTTCACTGTTATGGTGCCTTAGGGTCTGTTGTTCAGATTTCTTGTGTATCATCTTAAAAGCAGGTCACTTTCACAGATTTTTATTTATTTTTTAATCTGAGCAAAAACAGTATATCCTCCATTTATATTCAAGTCCACTTCCTGGTAGACAACACCTGATTGGAAAGTATGATTAATCTACTGCTGTCTGTGAAATATGGCTGCACTGGGATAACCAAGTCCTTCTAATTCCCACTACAAGACGTGCAGGCCACTACAGCATGGCAGATATTGATTTACTTAACTTTTGTGCAATGGTATCTAATTTTGTAATGTCTTTGTTGTTTTAGATGTCTGATAACAGAAAGCAATTTGTCCACTCCCTGAATTTTAAGTAAAATGATCTATGAGAGTGAGTGTGTATGTAGTACAGCATAGAGTTTGGTCTCATTTTTTTTTTAGACACCTGATAGTTGATACGAATGAGTCAACTCCCTGACTTTTAAATGAAAACATTTATGAGACTGGCTAAATATTTAGTACACTGTAATTTAAGCTGACAAATCTGAGCTCCAACCAATTCCAACTAAAAATATCAAGACAATGAAAAGAACCACGAGATAAAACTTTATTCACAACAGTAAATACGTAAGCTTTCACAGTAAATAGTGCTTTTTCAGATGTTAAAGCTGGCACAATATAATACATTACTTTAAGTTATAGTAAATTGATCAATGCCAGATGATTATTATAGCTTAGAAGTTACAATGTATGTCACTGTCAGTAGCTCATCAAGTAGCACACTCCCCTTTGGTGTGAAAGGTAGTGGGTTCTATTCCCACACCAGTCAGATCAATTGCTGATACTGCTGTGCAGCATAAGGGGGATGCTGCATTCCTGAGTGTGTCATCCTTTGGATGAGACATTAAACTGAAGTCTCATCTGCTTGACCTAGTGGTAGCTCAGGTGGATATAAAAGACCCCACGGTAACTATTGAAAAGAGTAGAAGTTCCTAGATTCACTGACTAAATTTCCCCTATTGGTATAAATACTACTTCAGGTCTCCCCTGAAAAGAGGCTACTTAGTCTAGTGGGACTAACCTGGTTAACAAACAATAAATAAATAGTGAAATAGAAAATCTGCTTAATAAAATTAATTTCTCATTAGCTTGTTTCATTTTTAAAATGACTTGATGCTGACAGCAGCATTCAAGCCTTAATATTTATCTGTTCTGAGCATTGAAATCTGATAACATTCACAGCATTCAGTTTGTAGTGCTGTATCACTCCCATTAAGTGAACTGCCAACTCCCTCAATAACCATAAAAAATATGTCTACCCCGTGTATCTTTCACATGCTTAGCTAGTCTTAGTGAGCACATATCTTGTGATTTCAGAATAGCACCCAGAGAGTCTATACTTTAACTATCAGACTTACCCACATACAATACTGGGCATCTTATACAGGTAGATAATTACATTATATTTGTAGTGAAATCTATCAATTGAAATTAAACATTCTGCCTGTCACATGGTGTGCAAACTTTTAATTTATTTAAATTATGTATTTACTTATATGTATTTGCTTTCTGGGGTAGAACACATCTCCATGGACCTTTTTCAGACTCAACCCAGGGGTAGTGTCTGGTTAAGTGACTTGCACTGTCACTCAGTTAGGCAATAGAGGTTGAAGGAATCAAACTTTGCACTACTGGACCACAGGAAATAGCTCATTAACAGCTCCTTAATTCTCTCAGCCAACTGCCAGACTAATCCTCCAAGCCAACTGCCAGATAATTTACTTATATATGTTAACTGGGTAGAACACTGTTTACATTGACCCTTTTCAGATTTAGCCTTGGAGCACCATGTGGTTTATAGCCTTGCTCAAAGCCATACAGTAGCCAAATGGAGGCTGAGGTAATCAAGCCCTGAACCACAGGAAGTAGCATGTTAAGAACCCATAGCCTTAATACTCTTTGCTAACCGATTAGCTTGATCACTAGGCCATATTTACACACAGTGAACACAGGGAAACAGTCATGCCCCCATTCTGTTAATATACAAATCACATTCCTCAGGTCTATCCTTGTAACACAGTTGCTGCTTTAAACTAGTAACCCACTAAAATGTAAAACTTAGTTTATCATCAGCTCGCTTTTTCGGTTCATCACTGCTAATAATGATAGATCTGAAATGTTACACTTTTAACATGTTTAACTAATCAAGTAACAGATATTTTACATTCAGAGAACTACCGGACACAAGTGTCACTACATTTTTAGTGAACTAAGGTTTCCCTATTGTATGCTTTTTATTTAATATTTCATCTGTAAGAGTAGTTAATAATAATCATTTACCACAGCAACTAATTCCTATTTTATAGCTGAACCAAAAGCTATTTGTCTGCTACTAGGTAATATCTGTCCTGGTTCTGCGCTTTTAAATGTTGGATGCCAACTGCTTCTATGTAGATAGCTGTTCATTTGTAAATCTTTTTTGTATACACATACAGACACAAACCATTCATTTCATCTGGTACAGTCACATCTAGAAAACTATTATAGGGAATTCAATATTGTCATCAACAAAAGCAACAATTTTTACAAGCTGTTCAATGGTACCACCTTAGATCATAAATATGTCATCTACAAAACTAAAAAGGAAAAGGCTCCATATAGTGGAATACAAAATGACTTTCACACAGAGAATATCTTTATGTTTAATGACATTTTTTACCAAACAGCAGGGAAAGCAATGGGCAAATGTATCACAAACCGCCAGAAATGAAGACAATCTTGCTGCCAGAAAAAAGTTTATTCGTTTAGCGCTTTCATCTGTAAATGACCAGACTTCATCAGAACAATTTTAAATATAAAACACTCCCCTTAAATACTAACACTAACAAGTCACATGATCAATTCAATTAACATCTTAAAAATACAAGCACTTAAAATATCACACACTTCTATGTAAAACAACCAAACCTTTTCATTTTTAAAATACTAGAAATACTGGTACACTCATTTAGCCCTAGGAATTGTGTAGCATTTAGTCTTAATTGCCAATGTAGCTCACATTCCTCTAATTTTTCAGTGACCATTCTCCCTTGTACATCATAATGAATCTGTTGAATAACTAAAAACTTAATTTTATGGTCTCCCGACTTCTCTACATGCCTACTTAATGTATTGGTTTTAACCTTTTTAGAGATGTCAGAAATGTGTTCTTATATCCTAGATTTAAATGCTCTAACAGTTTTTCCTACATAAAATGCAGGACAAGTCAAACACTTTGCCAAATAAACAATATCCCTAGATGAACAATCAAAATGTAAATTTATATATAATTTAATACCATTCAATGTAAAAACATTTCCAGTCTCCATAATGTGCATACATTGGTTACACCTCCCACATTTAAAATTGCCTGTTCTCTTGTTTGTGTAACCACCTTTTGTTGAAAGTCCTCCCCTTTCCATAAGATTCTTAAAATTTAAATCCCTTTTAAAAAATAAAATTTGGGGTGCTGCCAAAGAGCTCTAATAATTCCTGATCAACAATTAATAAGGTCCAGTTTTTCTTTATGCTGTCACAAATGTCACCACTATCCTTGTTGTAAGTACTAACAAAGGAAAAACGTCCTTCAACCTTTTTATTTTTAGTACCAAAACCTGAAACCACATCAGTTCCCTTAGTCGTGTTTAAAATAGGAGAATAAACATTCCTGTTTCTTATCTCCACAATTTCTTTGTGTAAATCACAAAGTAAAGACTCGGGATAACCTCTCACTCTAAACATTTTAAGAATAAATTCAATTTCATGATTAAATTCTACCTCATTTGTCACCATTCTAGCTGCCCTGACCAATTGTCCTTTTACCACTGCTCTTTTTTGGTGAGGTGGATGGCAGACAGAATAGTCCAAATATGAGTTTGAAAATGTAGGTTTCCTGAAGATCCTAGAATTTAATAATCTCTGTTCTGATTCTAACAAAATGTCCACGTCTAAATAGGATATCCTTTTGTCACTGTACTCGTGTGAATTTTAAAATTTCCAACGTGCTGTAAATGTAATCAAAAAATTCTTCTAATTCATTTAATGAGCCTCTCCAGACAAAAAAGATGTCATCCAAAAACGTGTAGTTGGATATAAAACACTATATTTACTTGAAAACAGCATATTACATTCCCAAAAGGACATGACTAAATTGGCAAAGGTTAGGGTACAGGCTGCCCTCATGGCAACCCCTACTTTTTGTCTAAAATATTGCCCTTCAAAGAAAATAAAGTTAAGTAGTACCACTTCCATTAAAGTAATTAAGGTGTTAATTCTGTGTCCATCAAATTTCTTTGAAATTAACAATTGTGCTTCAAGCCACTCAAGACCTATTTGGTGAGGAATAACACTAAATAAATTGTTTACATCCATTGTCACAAAATAAATTTGCCCCAACACTTCTATTTTATTTAGATTTGCTAAAAAGTGCCAAGAATCTCTACAAATTTATTTAAATACTTGAAGTGTCTTTTTAAACTGCTCGTCCAAAAATCGCGCAATAAAAAAAGTTTTGGATCTCTTGGAATCTATGATAGGTCTAAATGTGGGATTAATTAAGGTTTTGTGGATCTTAGGTATGTCAAATATACTACCTACAACTGGATGTTCATTTTTCAAAAATATGTATTCATCTAATGTAATGTTCCCTTGCATAATCAAGTCCTTTAATAGTAAATCTATTCTATGACAAGCAATATTTATCTCATTACGAGACATTTCATCATATGTGCCATCCATTAAAATATTATTTATGGCACACACATAATTCATTTGGTCCATAATCACCAATCCATTGCCCTTGTCAGGCTTCATGACACGTATTTCTCTATCGTGTATAATATCATTCAATAATATGTTTTCTTCTTTACTTAAATTGTCGTAAGCAGATACACTCTTGTTTTTCTTTTTAATAATATTCCTAAAATCCAACTCACAAGTTTTTTCAAATGCCAATAGTTTACTATTCAGTGGTGGGTTAAATGTAATGAACCTTTTGCAAACAGTCCCCCAATTTTCTACATTACTCCTCTGATTACAAAAATAAATTCCTAAATTCAATTTTCGTAAAAACATCTTAAAGCCTATCAACACATCTGCTATACTGGCACCTCTACTTGGCACAAAAGTGAACCCTTTAGATAATAAGTCCATGTATAATGAATCAACATTTTTACTGGAATAATTAAATAACTTAAAATCACCTTCTTGGTTCAAAAGAACCACCGGGGACATCCTTCCACATGCTGTGTCAAATACAATTGTAGTGTTGTCACCAAACTTATGGGACTAAAACAAAAGTCAGCCTCTACACTTGAGTCCATGCTATCTGTACTCACGCTCCCTTTTAATGGACTTACCTCACCACCCTCTGTGTCCGAGGGAGCAGAATGCATTGTCCAAACTCTATTTAAAACACTGTTGTTTAGCTCATCGTTGACCACAACTGTATTGTTAGTGTAATCTAACAAGTCCGCTAAACACAACTCACTCGCAGTATGCATTACATCTGTGTTTTTGTAAATTACAGTGTCCATTACATTGCAAACTTGGTCCCTCCTTGTAATATTAATAACAGTGTTCGTTTCTACATCATTTGTACATGTAATACAAGTGGAGACTTTACCTAAAGTCTTGTTTTCACCACTTGTCGCATCTGTTGAATCCGTTGTTGCTTTTCTTGGGTCTCGCCCCCCGTTTCTGGTAGTTTTCCGATGGATACATCTCTTGGTAACTGTTGTTCCTTGCCCGCTGAAAAGAATAATACTCCTGTTGAACTCGATTCTGCAAATGCTGTGAACGCCTTATCTCAGGAGTACCCTGGGAAGACTGTTGTTGTGAACTATCTCTGCGTCATTTACTCATCCAGTAAGGGCACGTTTTCACTTGCCATCGATCTTTTGTTGTCTGGAGATGTAGTTAACTTGGAATACACCCTCCCTTTGCTGTATTCCTCAGAATCTCTTTTCACCTTATTGCATTTGCGAAAGAAAATATCAGCACATATACTATCAACTTTACTGAACACTCTATCAAAGGAATTCTTTACTTGAAAGAATAACAGGTCACCAGTAATACAGCCAATATGTTCCTCCAATACTTCAGCTAATTGCTCTATTTTTATGCTGTTGTATTTAATCATCAGTCTTAGTACGTTTAAACCTATCATATTAAATAACTTTTCATGTTCCTTACGGAATTCACTGTTATTATTAGCACCGTTTGGTATACAGCTTACTCTTAGACCCTTGGGGACTTGTTGCAATTCAATATTTCTTTCTAAGTACTTGTTCTCAAGCTGTAATTTTTTTATATTGTAACAAAGAGTCCTCAAATACCTTGAGTCTGTTGTAAAGAATTAGTCCTTTGTTAGTACTTACAACAAGGATAGTGGTGACATTTGTGACAGCATAAAGAAAAACTGGCCCTTATTAATTGTTGATCAGGAATTATTAGAGCTCTTTGGCAGCACCCCCAATTTTACTTTTAAAAGGGATTTAAAATTTTAAGAATTTTATGGAAAGGGGAGGACTTTCAGCAAAAGGTGTTTACACAAACAAGAGAACAGGCAATTTTAAATGTGGGAGGTGTAAGCAATGCATGCACATTATGGAAACTGGAAATATTTTTACATTTAATGGTATTAAATTATATATAAATTCACATTTTGATTGTTCATCTAAGGATATTGTTTATTTGGCAAAGTGTTTGACTTGTCCTGCATTTTATGTAGGAAAAACTGTTAGAGCATTTAAATCTAGGATATACGAACACATTTCTGACATCTCTAAAAAGGTTAAAACCAATGCATTAAGTAGGCATGTAGAGAAGTCGGGGGACCATAAATTTAAGTTTTTAGTTATTCAACAGATACAGTATGATGTACAAGGGAAAATGACCCCTGAAAAATTAGAGGAATGTGAGCTATGTTGGCAATTATGACTAAATGCTACACAATTCCCAGGGCTAAACGAGTGTACCAGTATTTCTAGTATTTTAAAAATGAAAAGGTTTGGTTGTTTTACATAGAAGTGTGTGATATTTTAAGTGCTTGTATTTTTAAGATGTTAATTGAATTGATCATGTGACTTGTTAGTGCTAGTATTTAAGGGGAGTGTTTTATATTTAAAATTGTTCTGATGAAGTCTGGTCTTTTACAGATGAAAGCGCTAAACGAATAAACTTTTTTCTGGCAGCAAGGTTGTCTTCATTCCTGGTGGTTTGTATTACCTTTGTTTGTTTGGACTTATTGGTTATTATGTCTAAAGCAATGGGCAAGCCAGTGGTGAATTCCTATGCCAACATCACATGTTGTTAATTACAATTCTTATATCATCCATTCTCAAAACTGTTAACTTGTTAAAACCACCAGACTACAGCTGTAGATTGTTGGTTCATGGGTAAGTGAGAGAGGTTCCTAAGTTGCCCTGGAATTGTTATCATTAATAAACAGTATATTGGCTTACTACATAAAAATAATGGCTAGGTTATCAGTACCCTTGTGCATTAATTACACAGGAATCCATGCCCATTTCATCCTTTAAACAACACATTTTAATAACTATTCGCAAGTATTTTGCTGAACAATGGCAGCCTTCAAAATGGCACTTTACACAAACAGAAAAATGTCAGCAGTTCACTAATGTGACACCTCATACTACTGCAAATCTGAACAATGCAAACCATTCAGAACTGGCTCTATAAAAATGATGTGCCACTTGTTCAAACATATGACGGGTTGATTTTGTACTGGCAACAGCTTTGGTCAGCTGCATTTTGTACTTTTCTGTTTTGTTTTGAAATGCACACCAATATCAATATGTACTAAAATGCTTTCCAATTTGAGGTAGGTCATACTGTATTATTTCATTTGTTAAACAGGATAGAATACTGATCCACCTGGACCATTTTCATGTTTAATCCAGGGAATACAAAAAAGAAACAAGAATTGTCAGGATAATATATTACAAAGACAAAGGTTCCATTTTATATAACAGGAGAAAGATGCATTTGCAAATGCACTTTTTACCTGAACACAATTAAAAGGGAAGAAAAGAATGAAAGAAATAATTACTAAAAATAGTTAATACAGCATATATTCTGCTCTATATACTGAAGGTCTTCATTTTGATCATGAAATATTAATAGCAATGAAGCCCTTAAGGCCTGCTTTTTGAAAAGTCACCTTCCTTTTTTACCACTGCGTTTTGTTTCTCGTTCGTTATTATCATTACGATGACAGATTTCTCTTCTCACTCATTTTACAAGTACATATTAAACAGATGAAGACATTTACTTTCAAAGTTTAGTTATCATTTATTCGGTGAAAACATAGAGCAATGTACCTCAGAAAATCTGTTTCAACTATTACATTTGGTAAGTGCATGTGAATAAATTCAATGACGCTTTACTAATATATATTTTTTCAAATACTTTAGGTACAGAGAAATAAATATTCTTTTATAAGTGAAAATGCAGAAAGTTCTTGAGTTTATAGATTATGCCCTCCAGACATGCCTGCGGCACTCACTGTAACATCATACAGATTCTGTAGGCATATACATCCTAGCAAACAGTGCTCTAGAGTTGTTTGAAATGCATCCATCAGTTCAGAAAAATGATGTGTGGCAGATAATCATAATGTACTGTCAGACATGCTGCATTTAGAAAGAACGTCTGCAGTATGTGCCGTAGAAAGCCTTAGCGAGTGACTGTGGATAACCACACAATTTAAAGACATCAAAAGAGGTTGTACTTGTGGTTGGGTTACTGCAGCTTCCCTTTATTAATACTGACAGACAGACAGCCAAAATATTCAACACTGTCATCATAAAACCACCTAGATGTTAATTCATTTTAGTCGGATGAGATGTTAAAGAAGTAACAGTTAGTGGTACAAAAAGAGCTTATTTTTGCATTTATAATGTAAAGTCAGTTTTGTAGTAAATGGAATAAAATATTGAAGGGAAGGTTGGTAGAAGTTAGCCAAGTATAAAACATGCTAATGTATAATGTTTCTTGTAAAGGTTTGTGGAAGAGAAGTGAGATAAATTGGAGAAACAGGAATAATAACTAAATAAATATGGTTGCAAGACTGGGTAGGGTGCAGGATGCATGATACATAAGGAAAATCTGTGAAGTGTTAGATGGTAGGAGCTCTTGGGAAAATGGAGCAAATGATTTAGTAAGGAATGAATAGGGTTGCAGATGAAAGTTTCAGAAGGGGACATCTGCTGAAAAAGGGAGGGAACACTGGTGGTCAAATTAACTGAAAACGTTCAGCATGGAAACACAGCAGAAGAGCTAAGAGAAGTAAAAAGAAAATGAACTACAGCTTAACAATTAAGGGTAAAGTGAGGTGTCAAACCTGTTGATGGAGACTCTGAGCAGTTAAAAAAGGAGACTGTCATGCTTTGTAGAACACAAGACTATAATCGGATCTCAAGCTATAGCCAGCGTATTATGTGTTTGAGACGTGGATGCCAAGAACTTCATGTGAGAGAAGCAGAGGAAGTTATAATTAGATAGACCTCATCATAACTCTTTATGGTGCATAGAAATTTACCTGTTCCATGAACTACTACTAGTTACCAAAAAGTGTAGAAGTGTAAATTAGTTTGCCATCTTTCAAAGCCTGCAAAAACATTTGTAAATGCCAAAAAGACTAGAGGCAGAAAAAAGATTCCCCCTAAAGTTAAACCTGGCTTTAAAAGCTGTTAGTCACTTCATTCTGCCATACTTTTCTTTATAATTGTGGCATCAAACAGCTTTTAAAGCTTTTTTACCACTTGCCACCATTCTTTGTCAGTTGGCACTGTCTACTGTTAATCTTTAGCACAAGAAACTTGGTAAGCACCTAGCCCTAGCTACACTACTTCCAGAAAGGAAAGAAATATCCTAATAAATGTGCATTTGGAGACAACGTTAGATGATAATGTGTAGGCAGTAAGCACAAAAATGAGGGAAGCTCCATAGGAAGGCAGGGATCTTCACAAAAGTGTTGCCAGTGCCATATGTGGGATCGAAGAAAGACTATAGAGAATTCAGGTTGCAACTGATAAAATGATACAGAAAAATGGATTTTGGAATAACACAGGAGCTATAAGTTGGAAGGATCGTGGAGGCACAGGCTAGGAATCATCAGTATATCCAGCCATTCATTCATCCATCCATCCATTTTTTCAACTCCTTCATCTTTTCATAATTGTGGGTTCCACAATATATCCTCAAAAGCAAATGATGAATGATAGGAACCAGCTCAGTATGGAATGTCAGTCCAGGACAGGACACACACACCCACACACATACACATACACACACACACACACACACACACACACACACACACACTGGACTTCTGCTCACCTCTACAATCAGTAGACTACAAGTGTCTCCACTTCCACAGGGCAAGCACTCATGTGGGTATCTGTAGTCTCAACCAGGGAAATTGGTACACTTTGTGTATCCCTGGGCATGCACCCCACCCACTCTTCCTGAGAGGGAGGTGAGCAGAATCAGTCTCTTTATTCCTCCCCCTCCCCATGTCAGCATCAGCATGTCTCTCAACTACTAACTAAACTCTGGTTACACTGGTTGCAGTCAGGACATTATCACTCAACACCAGCAGATATGGCAATAATAGCATTATTTATGAGGCTTGAAGGTAAGCCAGGAAAAAAAATCAGAAATGGTGGTAGTGATGTGATAAGTGTGTGTGTGTGTGGTGCACATGAGGGCATGTGTTTTCATGCAGTCAAGTAATATGCAATAACATAATTTATGAAATGTATACTCTGAATTAATATCTAGTATAAAGGGAACAGCCATCACTAACTAGAGAATACTTGGTATAGTGTATATTTCCCATATCGTTTCCCAATTTCACCAAACACTTTATTTGTTATCTCTACCTCTGAAGACAAATAAAATATGCTGCAAGCAGTGTTAATAAATCAGACAACCAAGTTTTCTCCAAATCCTGATTGTAGTGCTTTACCAATATATAAAGTAAATAACCTGACTTGCACATCACCATCTTACATTCCCTGTCATGGTTACAATGCCTGTAAACAATAAACAGCTCATCTATAAGAACTGCATCCCTCACATCTACCCAGTCAGTGCCCACTAGGGAAACCAGTTTTGAAAAATGGCATCAGCAGTAACCAGAGCTGGGTATGGCAGGCTAATGGACAGTACCCCAACCCCATTACTTGGCTCTACTTCCACAGTTATCAGAAAAAAATGTTCAAATCTGTCAGTGCACTTACTATTTTATTTTATAGTAGTCATAAATTTGTATTTAATTTAAAACTGTTATTATATATTTGATAGCAAAAACTCTGACAAACATTTACTAAATAAAACAGTTTCACATTAAAAGCAGACTTCGCATGAGCAACAGTAAACTTCTGTTCCCCTGAAATCCACATTTATTGAAAATGCATCTGGCAACTTATTAGATTACAAGACACATGCTGGGATTCAGAGTCAAACAGCATATAGTGAAACATTAATTAGTGGCTATGTGAAGGGTGCAGGATTTCAAAATGCAAATGTATAATGCATTTGCTAACAGCTTGGGGTAGGCCATTACTTGTGAGTATCCCTTTTCAGATGCTACCCAGGAGCACTGTCTAATGAAGTGACTTAGAATCACACAGTAGACAAACATAAGCTAGAGGAATCAAACCATGCATTACAGAAGCAGTCCATTAACAGCTCATTGCCTTACTCATCTGAACTAAGTACCAGTCAGAATGCTGTAGCCCAACACAGTGCATTTCACACCTGTGTGCATCCAAAAACAAAGCCAAATTAAAAATATATTCATAGTTAAAATATTAATATTAAAATCTTCATGCTGACCAGTTTATTCATCACCAAATGATAAGTACACTGTCAGCAGTCAACAAAACAAGGAAACCAAGGATCGTACCCATCACTCATATGCCAATGCTTCTGATACAGTATAACTACTGTGTGATCAGGGTAAATTGTTTGTATCTTTCGGCTTTTCCCAGTTAGGGGTCGCCACAGCAGAACTCCGGTCTACTAATGATTGGCAGTTGATTTTTACATACCGGCTTGCCAAGCCTGACGCACAACCTTCAACGAAGGTACGCCCATTCACGCATGTCTCCACGCAGAAGACGCTCTAGCTGAGAATCGAACCGGACAGCATCTTACTGTGAGGCAACAACGCTAGTGACTTCAATCTTCAGTGATTTGCCATAAAATTATTAATTTTATGAGGAACAGACAAACAATAAGAGGCAAAAATCTGGGCATACTTTGAAAATATGGATGGTTCAGATGTATGCCTGCCCTCCTCAGCTGAGAGCTAATTAAAGGAAAAAAATCCATGACTGTGAACATTGGGGTGTCTGGTTTTGATAAAAATGGTCACAGCATGGTATTCCAGTTTGCTTTATACAAATGCACACTAGTCCTGCAAAGGCAGACCTATGACTTTTTATCTTTATCAGTTCAGCAGGATCAGCCATTTTATCCACATACCTCCCACAAAACAAATTATAGCTATATTGTTGACTGCATCCTCCTCAAATGTCTGTGTCAAAAAATGAATACCAATAATAATAACCAAAGTCACATATTTCAAATTTACTTCACACAAACACACAGTGCCCAAAGTATTCCAACTTAATTCACACATACAAGCAAGTCCTGCAAAATCAGATTAAAGATTGTTAAAAAATAACAAGGTAAGAGCATAAGGTACCTTCTTCCACAGACAGCCATCCGCCACCACTATCAGCAGCTATAGCCACTTTGTTGACATTATAGACCCCTTATTGGAATGAAGAAAAATTACAAGTACTCCATTGGATAAAGTACATTAAATTGTGTAAAGATCACTTGCATCATACCATAAAGGGTCTATAATGTCAACATATGCTAAAACAATATGTATAATCTCTGCAAAAGTGAGTCATCTGAATAATTCTACATTAAAGAGAACTGTTACTAGTGTAGAGGTTGCTTTGGCAAACAACATTGCATTTCAGTTCTTAATCTACAAATGCTGTACCTACCTGTAGTGCCCTTAAAGAAGAAATTGACTATTTAGTATTAAAAATGGTGTGCTGGTGATATTGCCAAATTCTTTTCTGATCTAAATTGGCTATGCAATAGCAAATGGCTAGCAAACAACAATAGGTTCATAGATACTAGGCATACAGTCCAGAAGACTGTTAAGGAACCTAGCCCTAATTGCCAACTGCTCCAACGCGCTGTCCGGTTAAGTGACATTGCTCAATGTCAGACAGTAGATATATGAAGGTGGAAAGATTCAAATCCTGCACCCTTGCCACAAGTAGCAGCTCATTAAAAAGCTGCATTTTAGTCTCCTACACTAAGTACCACAGTAACATTTTTAATGTAGAAATCCTTTACAATCCAATCTTGTCATGAAGATTGTATCATAGTAATATGCAACAATGACTACACAATGGATGCTGAAGATCAGATGGTTCTGATCGTGACTCCAAATAATGTGGACAATATGACCTGACAAACGTTAACACCTTTGTCTTTGCTGGAGGCTGTAAGGAAGGTGCAACGAATAAAGAAAAACAATTAAAGACAATATAAATAGTGCAACAGCTTTTGTTCAACAACCCACAATCATACAAAAATCAGAAATATTACTGCATACAACATACTGTTTTTAGGAGGGGGCTTACATGCTCGTGGACCACCTACGTCTCATTTTTGACTTCCCTATATCTTCTCTGTCATCAAGAATAGCTACCCCCTCTGACATCACTCAGTGCAGACCTGACCTACTTGACTAGGTAACAATGCCATACTGTTGCAGCATACGCCTCAAGAGTCAGAGCTGGGTTGTGGACAAATGGGCCCCTATGCAGTGTAATGAATCAGGCCTCTTCCAGCCATACCAATATCCCATTACTTGGCTGTCTCTCCCCAGTTACTATAACCACTTGTCAAACCTGTTGGTATACATTCTATTTCCTTCTTTACGTTTACAATTATCACATGGATTATGATTTCAAGTGAAACATTTACTTCAGATTTTAAAGAAAAATTGCTGACATTTTCTAACCAAAACACATTCGCACAGAAAACAGACTTTGCATGAGAAACAGTAAACTTCTATTCCCTTAAAATACACATTTAGTGCAAATGCATCTGGAAACCCATTAAATTACAGGAGATGTGCTAAGATTTCAACTCAAATTGCATATAGGAAAGTAGTAATAATTGACTATGTGAGGGGGTGCAGGAATTCAAAAATCAGATTTGTAACACATCTGCTAGCAGTTTGGGATGGCCCAGTGGACTGCCCCATTTTAGGAGCGGCCCAGGAGTACAGCCTGGTGAAGTACTCAGAATCACAAAGATGACAAATGAAATCTGAGGGAATCGAACTCTGTTCGGCTGGAAGCAACTCTTTAATAGCGCATAGCTTTTCTCTTCTGCACTAAGTGGTAGATAAGCTGCTGTAGCTCTGACACAGTGCACTTTACTCCTGCGTAACTTCAAAATAACAAAATTAATTAAAAAGCCATTCTTACTTAAAATGGGTCCATGCTTTCCAATTTATTCACAGCCAAATAATAAACAGTGTCAAATTCACCAGAATAAGAAAACCAAGGATCCCACCCAAAGAATATGGGTCATATGACGATGCTCCTGTTTTCTACAATCAATTTCCTTCCTTTATATCATAACTGGCTTGCATTCCAGGTGACCTTTTGAGGAGCCTAGTGCAAATATCCAGTAACTCCAAAGCACTGTTTTAAGTGACTTGACAAAAGCAGAGACATTATATAAAACTTTATAGGGTTGGTGTGGAGGCTTTAGTTTAGTGATTCCTGTAGCTAAGGTACAGGGTTTGACTCTTTCAAGACCCCACCTGCTTGTTTGTTGCTCCCTGCATCAGTTGCTATCCCTATCCCACTCTGCAGATTTCAGCTCCAGGAATTCTCCCTCACTGGCTGAAAATTTCAGCCTATGAAAGAGAAACTGGAGGACTACACAGACAGCTGACACTGGGGATGACTGTCACAGCTGTGAAGCAGTTAAATGTTTTATTGTGGATGTTTAAAATGTTATATGGCTGGGTCAGTACCCCCAAAACCCAGCAGTGGGCATTACACCTCTACCTAGGTTGCCTTGTGCTGGAGCCAGCCCTGGTAGTAACTACAATGCATTTCACATCTACTTATGTAACATCAGGCATAATTAAAGTTTGGAAACTTAGAAGGTGACCACAATTAAGCACCAGTCAGATTCACCTGGTCTGCTTTATCTCAGCCTGCTTGAAGACAATGCTGTCATTACATTTATATTATATATCATTATTATTATTATATTATTATTATTACATTACATTATTTACAGCTGTCTTCTACAGCGTAGCTTGGCATCTATCCCTCAGCACCATTAATGCTGCCACTGTATTAAAAAGGCAATATTTTCATAAGATGGTATTCTATGGCTTTACTGCCCTCTCAGTTAAAAAAAAATACTTCAGTGGATATTCCCAGAGTCTTCCTGCCTTGGTTTCAGATTGTGTCTGTTTGTCTGCATAGTTTTTTTTCTTAAGAATGTGTCTTTCTGAACATTATCAATGTCTTTCATATTTCTAATTGTCTTCACCGTGTCTCCCATTTCTCCCCAATCTTCATGAAGGTATATGTTAAATTACATTAATCTTTCCTGATAAGCATTACTTTAAGGTTTTTTACCCTCTCAAGAACATTGCTCTGACCACCTTCACCTCCTATCCTCCCAGGAAGAGGCCAGTAGTACTGCATCCGGTGCTCCAAATGGGCTCTCACTATTTGGACAGCGCAGTGATGCAGCGGTAGCATTGTCACCTCACAGCAAGAGGTCCCCGGTTCATTTCTCAGATGGGGTGCCTTCTGTGTGGAGTCTGTATGTCCTCTCTGCACTCCTGTTGGTTTCCTCCAGGTGCTCCGGTTTCCTCCCACATTTCAAACACATGCATCTAGAGCATTTCTCCCTGGGCCCCCGCTGAAAACTGGCTTTGTTACAAGTCAGAATTTCACAGTAAACAAATGTTAAAAAAAAATTAAATAAAATTTGTAAAGAGGAACTTTAACTTTCTGCACTTTTTATATGCAACCTGTGTTCCGTCCACAGCACTTCTTAATACCTTTTTAAACAAGCCATGCTAACAATGTGGTGACACTACCACAGAGTGAAGGGAGTACCTGATTTGGCAGAAAAAAATCTTTCCCCTTTATTCCAAGACACTGAGAATTTGGGAATCAGTACATTACATGCTGTAGGTGATATGGGGTATAGCCCACTTGAAAAAAGTTATTTAAGCATTATACTTCATGAATTTATTTGAGGTAGTATGTTTTTAATTAAATACGGAAAACTGCTGGTTTCATACTCGTTGAATGTCTTTAGTCTCAAGACTTCTCCCCTATGGGGACTTGCTGTATTATTTTTAATATCCTAGACTTGATAAAAATAATCACTGTTTTAATAAGTACTCCTGTAATTTATTTGCAGTTACTATGACTACTGAATGAGCTTGCTGCACTGATTTCTACGGAACCACAGTAGAAACTCTACATTCCATACTGTAAAGTCTGTTAATCATTACTCCATGTTACCTGCAGTGAATTCCTGACCCAGACTATGGCCTTACAACCCATAGGGATGCTAAAGAAGTTTTTATTATATTAATCTTTCTTGTAGAAGTGGCACATGTCAGATGCTTTATTAATGCCCAGATAATGGATATCCCCAGACAGACAGATCAGTAACTGGCATGGGGCTCAGGGAGTGGCTGCCACTGATGCAGGCTGCTGGAGGACATGATTAGCAGTGTATTACTGACACTGCTCTATGAGGTCACCGGGACATAATTAATGCTGATACTGCATTTTTTGATGACAGCTAAAGCACTCATTGAATGCTGATGTAACCAGTAACCAGCTGCTTGCATAGCCGGCCTTAGGTATAGGCCAACTAGGCGGCTGCGTAGGGCGCCGCTCTAGCAGGGGCACTTTTCTAGTAAACTGGATGGTGTAAATAGACTAGGATGGGGGCACCAGGTGGTGTTGGGGGCACTGTGAAGCCCTTTTACCTAGGGCACCACTTGACCTAAGGCCGACCCTGCTGCTTGTTACTCATGTATCTACAGTCTCAGAGCAGAAAAGTTTTTTTTTTTTTTTACTTCTTTGTTTTTTTTTTTTTTTAACTTTGAGATGAAGAGGGCTCCCCTTGGGGAACTGTACTGGGCACCAGATGACCTCGCTAGGGTTCTGTCCATAGATGTAAACTTGTTTGTTGTTGTCATTGCTGTCACAAAAAAGTCTAAAAAGTTAGTCTGACATCATCATCATCACCTCCAAAAAGAATTTTAGAATTTTCTCATGTAAAGTAAATTACGTTTACCCTCTTCTAATTAGCCCATCCCTTTCCTGTTTCCATTTTTGTGAAGCAGGATGACATCTTTTTTCTACAGTCCTTTGGGAAACCCCTTCCTTACATGATTTATTACTAAGTTTCATAAGAAGGGTTACTGGTATTTCTCTTAGTTTTTGTACAGTAATGTGATATACAATCCTATAATCTCTTGAAAAGCAGCAGAGTGATTTATAACACCTGAATTTTGTTTATGTTCTCAGCAATTTCCTTCATGTGTGCACTTTCCAGAATCAGCAGATAGCCAAAAAGCAAGCTCACCTACCATAACTCTGCAATGGGGCCACCTGATTTATTTATTTATTTTCTTTTTGTGGTTGCATGATAATTAAGAAGAACTCAGCTAAGAACATGGCTGAAAAGGGTCTGACAAGCAGCCTACCTACCCAGTAATCAAACAGTTAAATGGGTGTGTGTCTTTTTTGTGCACAGGCGCATGCATGCATGAGTTACATGCAACTGACAGAACAGCAGTTGGTAAAATCACAGCTGACTGCGTATTACTCATAGAAAACACAGACTGAAAATTCACACTACTAAATCAAAACTAGTGTGTGTGTGTGTGTGTGTGTGTGTATACATATACATTATATATAGGCAGGCATATAGACAGATGTAACAGACACTAAAACTTAAAAAATGTGTATCCCCTGTACCCCTAATGAATGAAGACCCCCCCCCCACATACACATTCCTGTTGCTTACATCTACTAACTCAATGGCCAGAGGACCATGAATGAAAAATAAAAGGCCAAAAACAGGGAATTACACTGATAATACAGAAATGAAAACCAAATCAACAGTGATCATCCATAGCTAACACCAAGTGCCAAGTTCACAATCACCAGGTTAAAAACCTCTCTGCATTTCTGCATATTTCTACCTGTTTATTACAGGACACAGACCATATGACTTTCTGTTGTCCAACTAAATGTGATTTCTATCAAGTTGAAGTACATATAGTTCCCCTGCATTTCATCAAAAGTACAAAATATTGAAGATACAAAATGTTGAAACCAATTTTATGTAGGGGGACAAGCCGCCCTGTACTCCCACACTTCCTAATAATTATATATACTAACTCCACGATTGCCCAACAATGGGGAAGGGGTAAATTCCATTTTCAGCATTTTGTACCTTCAACCTTTTTACTTTTGATGAAATATGGAGAGATGTATATATATATATATATAGAGAGAGAGAGAGAGAGAGAGGGGGAGGGAAAGTGTGTGTGTGTGTGTGTGTGTGTGTGTGTGTGTGTGTGTGTGTGTGTGTGTGTGTGTTATTTTATTATTTAAAGTTTGCAAAGTCCTTACAATGTATAACATAAAAATCTATGAACTACAAGATTAAAACAAAATGTAAACAGTAGCTACAGACCACGTGTATACATTTTTTGGCTTCATTTTTAAAGCTTCTGTATTAGTGACAAAAGAGGATGAAGTTTAATTCAGTTATATTATCCATTTTACTAGGTCTCTGAAGAGTATTTCTCTTTAACAGAATACAGTCAGTCCTGCCATCAATTCAAGACACATGTGACAACAGCTCTGCAGGTAACCTTTACCAGTGTAAATCATTAGAAAAAAAGGTTTCAACGGAGCGTCATGTTAAAATAGTTATTTGTCAGTATGCTTGCTCCATTATCTTATTTCTGTTGGTCGCAGGTTCCTCGGCTCAAGCTGCTTTTCATGCCACCTACATTTACATTAATGTGACAGTTTGTATCTGTCCTTCAGCATGAGACAAGGGTCATCAAGATACATAATAGCATTGTGTAGAGAGCTGTCTAGTGAGAGGGCCAAAAATCATACTGCTAGAAATTAGCACCTCTTTTTATTATTATTTGCTCTGTGGTCCTGTTCGAGCAGAAGCACAATGAGGGTGACAATTCATAGGTTCATAGGTTGGTACTAGGCTATCAGCCCTAGGGCCTATACAAGCCTAGCCATAACAATTCCCTGGCTATTTCTTCCCACATTATTTACTTTCCTGGACCCCTGTCTAGCAGGGCGACTGATGTGATCCCTGGGGTGAATTTCCTTTCTCCCATCCAATTGTCAAGGTTCCTCTTGAAGAGGTCCAAAGAGGCACTCTGCTTGACATGTATGGGCAATCTATTCCAGAGTCTGGGGAGTCTCTGGGTCAGGAACCTATCCCTCCAGCATGTTTTGTTTATTGTGATGACAAGGTTTAGATCCCTGGAGCGTGTAGCTCTGAGGGATTGGGATTTCTTTAAGTGTAGCATGTCCAACAGCTCTGGGTTTGACATGGTCTTGTATGTTAAGCAGAGATCGCCTCTGAGTAGACGATATGCGACAGAGTATAGCTGGAGTTTTTTAAGGCGGTCAGCATAGGGCATCTGCTTTAGGCCTGTGATTCTTTTAATGAGGTATTTCTGAGGCCTTTCCAGTTGTTGCAGATGTCTTGAGAGGTACATACCAAATGGGGCGTTGTATTCTATAATGGGTCTAATGAGGGATGAGTACAGTGGGGCAATGACCTCCTTTTTTCTGGATGAAAAGCCCTTCATGATGAGGTGTGCCACATAGAAGGATTTCCTGACTGTTGTGGCGATGTGGTTATCGAAGGTGAGACCACTGTCCACCTGTGTCCCTAAGTCTCTTATCACACTTTCTGTGTTTAGTGTACACTCACCTATATGGTAATTCATGGATACATGTTTTTTCCCAAAGGGGATAACAATACATTTCTTGGCATTGAGCCTGAGCCCATGGCTCTTGCACCAAGCATCTGTTTCTGTAAGGCCCTTTTGTAGAGTATCCACATCATTTGGGGATTCAATAATGGCTCCCAGTTTGCAGTCATCTGCAAACTTTGTTAGCCAGAGTCCCTTAGTGTTGACCTGTACTTCAGAGAAGTAGATGCCAAACAAGAGTGGCCCCAGGACTGAACCCTGAGGTACTCCACTTGTCTGGAGCTGGATTTGGAGTCCGCTACTTTTACAGTGTGGGTTCTATCAGTAAGCCATTTAGCAACCCATTGGGTGACATAGGGATTAATGCCCAACTTAGTAAGTTTATCTATGATTCCAGAGTGGGGGATGGTGTCAAAGGCCTTGGCAAGGTCTAGATAGGCTGTGTGGACCACCTTACCCTTGTCCATGGCTCTGAAGACTGATTCAAAGAAGTCAATCAGGTTCAAGAGACAAGATCGGCCCTTCACAAACCCAAACTGGGTGGGGTCCAGTGTTTGAAGGTTGCCAATGTCTTTGTTTATAAGTTCCATGATAATACGCTCCATGGCCTTGCAGATAAGGCTTGTCAGACTGATGGGATGGTAGTTTCCGGGATCCAAGGTGGATCCCCCCTTGTGGATTGGGATAACTGTAGCTCTGTGCCACTCAGTGGGCACGAAACCTGAGGTGAGGCTATGATTAAACATGACACTTAGGTGAGGTGCCAGTTCATATTGTAGTTCATGTAGTACACAGCCCGGGATGTCATCTGGTCCCATGGATGCTGTATTCTTGGCTTTAGAGAGTGCGTTTTGTACCTGTGTGGCCGTTATTACTGGAATTTGGCAATCTTCCGGTATTGAGATGGGCCATTTAGGGGTGAGAGGGGGTGAAGTTGGCACTGAATCGATCTGCCAGGATATTGGCAATATCCTTGGATCAGTATATTTAATGCCATTCTGTTTTAGCTCAGAGCAGATCTGAGCATTGCCATTTAGATTCTTGACATAGTTATAGAATGCTTTGTGGTTGTCTTTGGAATCTTTGGCAATTTTATTTTCGTAACTAGCTTTGGAGGATTTTATGAGGCATCTCAGTTTCTTACTGAGGCTAGTAAGGGACTTTTTTGCATCCTGGGATTTTCCTCTTTTCTGCAAAAGTTTCTTCCTTTTGTTGTAAAGTTTGTTTATGGCAGGGGGCCACCAGATTGGCTTCCTTTTTTTGGATGAGAGCATTTTGGTTCTATTTGGGATGGCACGATTCATGCATGAGTGGATGTGCTCGTACAGTGCCTTAGTGTAGGATTCAGCAGTTGAACTTTCAGTCCCGTCTGCATGGGTGTCATGAAGTTTGTCACTTCTGACTTGAGTAGCATGAAGTTGGCTTTGGAGAAGTTTTCTCTGGTGGGTTCTATAGCGCCGGGTGGGGGTGGGATGTGGATGTTAAGGGTGATTAGCTTATGGTCAGACCTGACTAACGAGGGGGTGACCATAGGTATGGAGCATTGATTTCCCATGTTGGTAATGACCAGGTCTAGGATATTGGAGCCCCTGGTGGGACTATGGATTAGTTGATCCAGGGCATTGGAATTTATGAATTCCAAGAACCGTTGCGCAAAGGTGTTGGGACATGAGTAGTTTTCCCAGTTAATGGCAGGGTAGTTAAAATCACCCAGTATTAGGGTGTTTGGTTCTATCTTAATATTTTCCAGTATGTTTAGAAAGGTATAGTGAGAATCTTGGGCTATGGTGGGGGATCTGTAGCAAGCTACAATTTGGATTGCAGTCTTACCTAGTGTTAGTTGCACTTGGAGAATTTCAGACACATTGTGTTGGCCAACTAGCCTGGTGGTGTGAATATCCTTGGTGAATATTGACACTCCTCCACCTTTAGTGTTTCGGTCCTGGTTTGGTGCGAAAAGTGTGGTAAGAGTTGTAGCCTGGTATTGCAGGGTGCTCTCTGGAGCCTTGAACCAGGTCTCAGTTACTGCACAGATATCGATGTTCTCCATTTTTAGGAGTGCCTCGAGAGAGTGCATTTTGAGGTTTAGACTTCTAGCATTGAGTAGCATTACCTTCAGATTTTGCATGCTTGTACCTGTTACAGTGGTGGTTTTGTCCTTTGAAGTTTGCCTAAAAAAGGCACTATAGGGGTGGCAAGAGCCTTAGCCAGTAACCTGAATCCCAGCGGCGACAGGTGCAGACCATCTCTGGCAAAGCATCGTGGTCTGTCAATCATGTCATCCCAGGCAGACAGATACTGGATCCCCTTTGAATGACACCATAAGCTTAGCCAATTGTTGAAGTCAATCATTTTATCCTTATATTGTGGTATCATTCTGGGCGAAGGCAGGATGCTACTCAGGGCTAGGGTCATACCTGCCTGGGCCACATGATCCGAGAGCTCTTCCATGTCTCTTTTCATGTAGTCCAGGGAGGTACGTCTCAAGTCATTCACTCCAACATGGACAATGACAGAGTCATATTTGTACTTGTTGTGGAGTGACTTGAGTGCATGCATTATGTGGCGGATCCTGGCACCCGACAGGCAGCTGACTGTAATTTTCTCTTTATTCAACCTGGTGAGAGGGACATCAGTGTGCCAGACTATAGAGTCACCTATGACTAAAGTGTTAGGTACATTGTCTTGCCTTAGGGGCTGTTGCTGGGTGGCACACTGGTGTTGTGAACTATGTGACACATTGGTAGTGATTGGTGTTTGTTTGCGTTTCAGCTTCAGAGGTCTTTGTTTCTTGGACAGGTTACAGTTAAGGGCCTCTGCATATGTGGATTTAGTGTTGCTATATGTGGGTGTTGGTGGTGCGGGTTTAGAAGGGCTATGTGTTGCTTGAGGTGTAGTGTAGGTGTTAACCTTCTCCTCTTGACTGTTTAGCACAATCTTGGGTGGAGAGTGCTTTGCTTCCATTTTGGTTATGTAAGTGCATCTCTCACAGGTTGTAGTGTTGGGTAGTAGGAGGAGAGGGTTGTCTGTGTACATGAGGCAATTGCTGCATTGCCCCAGTATGCCCAGATTCACCAGGTGGACAGGAGAAATCACCGGAAGCTGACCCTTGGACATGCCTGGTTTGGGGCTTTTTTTTTTCTTTGTAAAGTATAGGAGCTGTTTCCTTAGCAAGGTACTTTGCAATTATAGGCTGTTTAGTGCCTACTATTAATTTCTCCTTGTTAACAGGGAGAGCTCAGTGTTTGTATGAGTTTAAGGCTTCCTAGTGCTTTCCAGCAGGTATTAGAGAAAGTGCTAGTCACAGGGATGCTTAAAGGTAAGATTGAAAAGAATGCACTCTGCAGTGTGCACTAGAGAAGTTAGATGTGAAAGTAGGTAACTTGAGTTTTACCTGTTTAAAAAGTTAAGGTTTAGTGGAGAGTTACTTTTTTTAAAACAGCAAGATGGATTGAAAGGGGTGGTCACTTTTGTATTTTGGTACTATGAAATACTGTAGGATGGCCAATAAATTTAAATAATTGAAGGGGTGGGATTTCAAAAATGATGATTTTGTGATTACTCACATAAGCCAGTGAAAGTAGAGAGAAATGAGATATATGGTCAGATGAACATAAGAGGCGGGCAACTAGAAAGACAGTGGTATTTAACAAGACAACTTAAATGTGTGGGAGGGCGGGAAAAAATTCTGCCTGACTCAGAACAGAGAGAGCTGTGGTCTCTTTTGAAGTTTTAATATGCTGTTAAAACAAAATGCAAGCAAAACACAAGGTAAAGAAAACAAACTACAGTATTCAAAATATAGAAAGGCAATACAGTAATACAAAAAATAAAAGCAAACTAACCTTTCCTTCACAGCAAAGTGTAGCAGAGTCTGGATGAGCCTTTCTGGTTCTGGAATGGGAAATTAGGGCTGCACTCTTAAAAGTAAGTAATACCTGCTTCAAATGCCTATAGGTACTAGCATGTGATATTTGATGTGTTCTGTCCATGTATCAGGCACTATGAATATCAGAAGAACCAGTGCCAGATGAAGGAAATACCTCTCAATTGTCAAGATTTTATAGGGACGACCCTAATTTGTTTCCATAGTTTGCTTCATGCCTTTTAAAATTAGAAATTATTTTGAGAAGTTCTGATTTTAAGTGACATCATTTAAAATGTGTCCCTAATTTGTGATGTTTTCCTTATTTATTTATTTTTTTTACTTAGTCCTTAAATTTGGAGGAAAGAGTTGAAAGGTAGATTTAACATTTTCATGTAAAATAAATAAATATCAGGGTACATACCCATTAGTAATTTTTCTTATGAACTACATCATTATAAGAGCTCTCACAATACATGCGTCAAGATGTTTATATACGTTTAACAATACACACTGATAATATTTTGTTTCTAACATTAATTGCCTGTCCAGATCATACTAATTTTGATGCATTTGGGCATGGAGATGCACTAAGTTCATACCTGAAAATGCATTAACTAAACTTCATACCTGGAAATGAAATATCTAATGCATGCAACAGATAACGAAATAATGTAACTTTGAGATCATGATAGCTAGAGTAATAAATAAAAGGATTCATATCTTCAGACTACCTCAGAAATAGCCTAATAAAGTAATATAATTCTTTCATTATGTTGCATAGGAAGATAAATCCCATGCAGCAGTACCTGTACTGCCTAAGGCAAGTCATACCTAATGTAACACAACTGCAAATGACTTATGCTGCGGAGACAAATACAGCATTGTTTGGAAACTGCTAGTTATATGCTCCATCATTACTAGTGTAAAGAAGGCATAAAACATGTTTGCTGCAATGCTGTTCAAACTTATGGTACTGTACAGTATGGTTGACAATCATGCTAATAAATGAGAGGGATCAGAGGAGCAGGTGTCCCATATTGGATCTCTGATATGACTGTATGACCATTTTGTTCAGCGACAAGTAATTGAATTCAAGTGTATGAAAGTCCATTTAGTTGAATAACAATTTGGCTGAAAGCCTTTTTCACTGAATGTGACATAGACACACCTAGCTCTATTAAACACAAGTTGAAATATGTATAAGTGTATGAAGAAGCTTTACCTGAGGCTTGGGTAACTGAGTTTCTATTTGTGCATTGGCAGTGATTCCATGTATGTGACATTTTCACTTTTCTACACAGTTGTGCAACCATGAAGTTAACAAATTTAAGTAAAGGATTGGGAGGCAAAGTCCTCCACATAAGAGGTGCAGATGGACATGCTGCCTGCAAAAAAAAAAAATTTGTTTTGAAAAGTATTCCCTTGGGTGAATTTGATTGTATGGTGTTTCAGTTATTTGGAATTCAGGGAAATGGTATCAGCCATTTTGACTGAATGAATTTTCCTTCACTGAAATAGTCTTTCAACCAGTTGCCCCTAATCCCTCCATATTATATACCTTTGAACATGTTTTGCTTGTATGTGGCTCAGAGAATATAATTAACTAAGCAGTATAAGTACTTTTTAGGAATATACTGTGTATTGTGCTATTTTATGGCATTAAGCAGGGGGTTCATCTATCTCTGAGTGAAGCCGAGCCTGAACAAACAGTTTTGTGAAACTGATACTCTGCTGATTAAGTGGACCAACAGCTCTAAATATGTAAATTTATAGGCAAATTGTGTGGTCAAGATTCAGTGTTATGGGCAGCAGGTACTTCATGAGCCTCCCACAGAGGTTCATCAGCAGTGGTGACCAGGAGTGCAATTTGGGATGTGGAAGTGGCAAATTACTGGCATTGATTGCTTATTTGTATTTATGCATATACTGTGTATGTATGTATGTATGTATGTATATATTGTGTATATGTAGGTATATAGTGATTATGCATGTATAAATACTGTGTAAATGTAGGTATATACTGTGATGTATGTATGTATATACTGCGCATGTATTTAATACTGGAAACTATATACAAATCTTTATATTTTGCATAATTTTGATATATTTTTGATGAGTAAGATTGAAATTGTCAAGAACTGTAATATTTTGTATTTAGATGCTGTGATAATAATTGTTCGAATAAAGTAAAGGTTGGTGGAGTAGATGGACTGGGTTTAGTTTTTATGAGTTCTGAGACTGAAGTGGCATTTTCTTGAGCTATTTCCTTTATGTTTAGATAAAGAGTGTAAGGTTCCACCTCCATTTCTCTTACCAGGTCTGGGGTCAAAGGTATAATTATACTTTTGGAAGAAATGTTGGATGCTAAAGTGTTTGTTTTTAAGTTAGGACCCAGAGACCATACCTGTCAATTGTCCAGATTTTTGCAAAATGTCCAGATTTGTTACTCATATTTTTGTCCGTTTCTCATAAAATTGTGGTTTTCTGGCAAATCATTGGGGGTTGAAGTCAGAAAATAATGATATATATGTGAGTTTCAGACTTCATACCATTCAGAAAATTCATGCCAATCCAAAACCTGTTATTCTATCAGCTTGTTAAGAGCAATATTTAAAAAGTGTCCCTATTTTTGGACCTTTGTCCCCATTATATATGGCTTTGTCCAGAGTTCTTGCTCTAAGAGGTTGAGTGGTGTGCCAGAGACAGACACAAGGTCAGGAGGGATGAGAGAAGATGAAATCACTTCCTGTGTGCACTTTATTTCTTATGCTGCTGCTACAGGGTAAAAAGTAGTGTCACAGTGACCATATGTGTTGCAATTAAATATTGGTCCTGGATTTAGCTCAATATTTACTTGTATTACTTACAGTACATTACAGTCAAGAAGATGGAGTCAGTAAAATGGAGGGCTCCAAAATAGGTCTGGAGAAGGTGAAGAGACTCCTGGTGTCTCTGACAAAGGAGAGGCACTAGTGACAGCTGATGGTCTTCTCTAGAGGGGGCCAAAAACAAAGATAATTTGGCAATTCTAAATTGCAATTTGGAGTCACTGCAGTCCAGTATGATGCAGTGGACAGTATGTGCAAGTACTAGGCTTTTTTGGAGTTGTTTTATAATTTGGTCAGATAGGAAGAGGTTTGAAACTTCTCAGAAAAAGTAGTGGAGAAGGGGTTCCCCATTGTGGGGTTTGGTGTGTATGAAAAGAGCAAGTATGGTAGTGTGAAGGCTGACAAAAATTAGATAGCTAGAACTGCGAGGAAAGGAAGAATTAATGTAATCAATGGCTGCTGAAGAGGTCAAGCACTGAATACTACACTCCATTGTATAACAATGACATAAGCTCTGGAAATACCATAGGTTAACCAAGTGATGACATAAGTCGATGATAAGCAGAAATTTTATAAAACTCCTCTGTTAACATAGCACAATGTGCCCCCTGAAAACAAACACATATATCAGACTCTCACGTCACATACCAATGCACATAAATGTGGACCAGTTGTTAACAGATTACTCATGTTCTTGAAATTATGTATGTGTGCATGCATATATATATGCGTGTGTGTGTATGTAAATATACATATATATATAAAACAAGGGTGGGCAAAGTGTTAGGGTGCATGCATGATCGAGAGTAAGATGTCCTTTCTTTTCTTTTTTTTTTGGTGGGGAGTGGATCATCTGCTGGAAGCCAATCAGTCAATCAGCTTCAGTGTAAACTGAAGTTATTTTACTTGTGCTAATCACTCTAAGAGCAGCAAAGGACAAAGATTGGTAGAAAGCCAACTGGAGTAACCATTAGGCTTTAGAGTAAACTGATATCCTTTTTTTATTTCTCCCCATAGGGGTGTGGCACTATAATGTAATGGGCACAAGGTACCAGTCCAGGCAGTTACAGCTGTGTATATATACACACACACACATATATATATATATATATATATATATATATATATATATACACACACACACATAGACAGATAAATAAATGGAAGTACCACAGATGACTGAAGAGTATTCCTTCCAAATGCATTTTATTCTAAGCAGTTATCAAACAGAATGCATTTCAAAAAGAAGACAGATATCTTTTAGAGATCATTGAATACCAGACATCTGTTTTTTTTCCCCTTTTCTCTAGTATGCAGTCTCAGAGCTGGTATATTTATGTTAGCAGGGTTGTGATGGACACAGTTCCCAACATGGAGATGCTTAGGAGCTTTGTTGTTTTACACTCTGTTCAGTTTATACATCTTTTGATGACTTTTTTCAATCAAATGGATTTTGGATAGAGCATATTGAAGGCTTTGTCTCTCTCTCTCTCTCTATATATATATATATATATATTTGTATATATATATATATATATATATATATGTGTGTGTGTGTGTGTATATATATATATATATATATATATATATATATATATATATATATATATATGCATATATTGCAGCCAGATTTGAATGTGAAGAATGTCAGTGGTGAAATACATCAAATTATACTATACTCAAACTACAGGATGTCAACTATAGTGTAATTCCGGGTTATTTTGCTTTCTTTGCTATTTTGCAACCAAGGCAAGGCATATGTATGCATAAGTTTTGGGGATATGGGAGGCAAGGTTCCCCGGACATAAAAGTAGTGTTTTAGAGATTTTGGCAGGAGAGTTATTTGTGTATTTTTTGTGTGTTTTATGGCTAGAGTGTTTATTTTGTGTTATTCTGTGATTTATCTGTGATGACACTTTGGTTATCCTGTCATCTTACTGGCAATTTACTACTGGTATTTTACACACTTTTGCAGGAGAGGTATGTTTGTCTTTTACATGTCTGTTGTGGTCTGCTCTGAATTGCATTGGTACATTTTGTTTTGGTCTGTGATCACAGATGTCATGTTAGCATATGTACTGCTACAGTGCCTTTAATGTTTTGGCTTATCCTCCATGTATAATTTTGTCATATGGTAGTACATTCAGCTTCTTTTCTTATAGTGTTAGCAGTTAAACTTATTATGTGATCCCTAATGTAAACATACTTTTTACATTTGCAATTGTTTTGTTGCAGTGTTCCTCCTATTCAGTGTAACAGGTAATAGAAAACTTTGCTCTATGTATTATGTCCCTCTTTCATCTTATAGGTTCTTATGTAGGTACTAGGCTATCTGCCCGAAGGCATTTATAAGCCTAGCCAGAATGTGTTGGCTTTCGCTGCCCCCTTAGATTAGTTCCCTGTGCTTCTGTCCAGCAGAGCCACTGAAATGATCCCTGGGGTAAACTTTCTGTTTCCCATCCACTCGTCAAGGTTTCTGTTAAAGAGTGTTAGTAAGGAACTCTGCCTAATGTAGAATGGAATCTTGTTCCAAAGCATGGGAAGTCTCTGGGACAGGAATCTATCCCTCCAGCATGTCCTATTTATTGTTGTGGTGAGGTTTAGATCCCTAGAGCGTGTGGCTCGAGGGGATATGGTTTTCTTTAGGTGGAGCATGTCCATCAATTCTGGGTTGAACATGGCCTTGTATGTCAGGCAGAGATCACCTTTGAGTAGGCGGTATGCAACCGAGTACAGCTGGAGTTTCTTCAGTCGAGCTGCATAGGGCATCTGTTTGAGGCCAGTGATCCTCTTGGTGAGGTACATCTGTGGTCTTTCCAGCTGTTGCAGGTTTCTTGTAAGGTACATCCCAAATGGGGCATTGTACTCTATGATGGGTCTGATGAGTGATAAGTAGAGGGGCACAATGACCTCTTTTGATCTGGATGCGAACCCTTTTGTGATTAGGTGGGCCACATAGAAGGATTTTCTAACCACTTTGGCAATGTGATTATCAAAGGAGAGATTACTACCTACTTGGGTCTCCAGATCCCTTATTACGTCTTCCATATTTAGGGGACTACCACCTATGTGGTAGTTTGTGGGTACTTTGTTTTTTCCAAAGGGGATGACTATGCACGTTTTGGCATTTAGCTTGAGGCCATGATTTTGACACCAGGTATCCGTCTCAGTGAGACCCTTTTGGGGGATGTCTGTGTCAGCCAGAGAATCAATTATAGCCCCTAGTTAACAGTTGTCTGTGAACTTGGTCAGCCATAGTTCTCCTGTGCTTGCCTGTACCTCTGAGAAGTATATGCCGAACAGGGGAGGTCCTAGGACTGAGCCCTGGGGAATGCTACTTGTAACCGGTTTAGAGTCGGACCTAGCTCCCGCAACTCTCACCATGTGGGTTCTGTCTGTGAGCCAGTTAGCAAACCATCTGGTAACATAGGAGTTTATGTTTAGGCTGGTGAGCTTGTCTATAATACCAGAATGGGGAATGGTGTTAAAAACCTTTGTGAGGTCTAAGGTAGGCTGTGTGTACCACCTTTCCCTCATCTATGGGATCACTTCACAACCCTGGGATCACTTCATTGGCTCTGCTTGACAGAGGATCAGTTAATTAATCAATGGGGAGGTGAAAGCCGACACAATCTGGCTAGGCTTAGCACCTACCTACCTATAGCCTTGGTAACTGTCTCAAAGAAGTCCACCAGGTTTAGGAGGCATGATCTGCCCTTAACAAAGCCGAACTGGGTAGGGTCCAGTGTTTGGAGGTTCCCAATGTCTCTGTTAATGAGTTCCATGATGATGCACTCCATAGCCTTGCAGACCAAGCTAGTTAGTCTCATAAGGCGATAGTTCCCAGGGTCTGATATTTAGTAATACATATGTTTAGACTGTCTCCACTTTTTTGTATAAAAATGGACTTTATTCAATTCTTTCTTCCCATATTTCTCCTTAAAGAGGACAATGTTACTCAAGAAAAGTAACCAAGGCAACAAAATAAAACAAAATTAAATAAAAAAGTGAATGCATAAATACATATATAATAAATATACACAATTCTGCTTGCATGTTGCAAAAGATTTGCACTCCTGCTTCTTCTTATTTATTAGGGAAGTCAGCTGTAGAGGAAGAGGACTGTTTGTGTACGTTTTTTCACATAAACCTATGCAGTATCCCCTAACTAGTCGCAATATATATTGGAAGACAATGTTTTTGACTTAGTTTGGCTGGAGGCATTGTTAAACATTTATGAATAGACATTCTTGTGCTGCAGCTATTACTGAGAGAGGGGTACTCTGGGGTTAACACTGGGACCAATATACTGCTCCTCTCTTAAAAAAAATCTTCAGCTTGTCTTCATGTCAAGCTCATCAACAATATAAAGGATTCCATCCTGAAGAAAGATGGATCTGTGCTGCAGTCATCAGCTCCTCTTGAATTCAGAACACATACTTAGTTCAAATTCCAGTCTCTTAAATAAATGAAAAATAAAGAAAGTGCATTTCAGTCATCATTCAGGCACATGTTTTTCTTGTACAGATCCTGATACATCTTGTCATAATCCTTGTTAAATCACATCTTTGAGCTCACATTACTTCTGTTCTAAATGGCATTTATACTCATCTGGCACAAAACAAATGGCATTACAAAATGCCTTACAATTTGAGATAACTATTAATTCTTTATTGTACTTGTTTTGGATTATAAATTAACTATATATGACTGATTTTGAAATTCATTTCTTGTTATTAATTTGTCATGCTGTGTTGAGTTTCATATAACATTTAAAGTTCATTTTATTCGGCAGATTGCTGCATATGCATTATTTCTGAACTGCAAGATGAAACATGCAGTCATTTTTTCAGTGTGTCAATTGTATTTCTGTGCTACAATTAGTTATGCTGGAAAATGTTACAAGTGTTAAGGCAACCAGAGTTCATATATTTCTTGCACGTAGCTATCATTATTTTATTTATTTATTTTATTTATTTGCCATTTCAGTGCCCTTTGCCCTTTTTCAGTGGAGGCCTGAGGAGAAAATCTCCACGTTGCAACACTTTTATAAACAATTAAAATATATAAAGAATAAATATATAAGATAAGCAGTTACAATGAAACTTGTGAGAAGAAGGCAATACAGTAGAATATTTAAGGTACAAAAGGTATAATAGTGCAGTCTTAACATTATATTACAGTTAAACCAAAAAAGCAGGAATCACGGAAAGGAAAATGCAGGTTCCAAAAAAAGTTCCACTCAAAAGTTTATTAAAAACTATTCACAAAGAAAACAAAACGAATTCCAACATTAACGCTGTTACACATTAAGCGTTTTCGTCTGTGTTTAAACCAGACTTCATCAGATGACCAGTGTATTAAACCAACTCATATATATACAGCTTTAAAACCATCAATTAACCTGTCCTAATTAAAAAACATTAATCAACCAATTACTTTTCAAAAATAAATAGTTCTTTACGCTTAAAATGTACATTACAAACCCCTCAAGTCAAATAAAAATAAAAATCAAGATAAAACATATTCACAATAAATAATTTAGGAAAGATTTATAAATGAATGTTTAAAATGAATCACATTATGTTAAAAAACTGAACTATAATGGTGAATTTATTAATGAATTTATAAATGTGTGTATACTACCCTCTACTGGGAAATTAAATACTAACTAGCAGCAATAAATTCAAAGTTTAGCTGCTCTTAATTTCAGTAAAGGCATAATGGTAATAAAATCATTCAAACCGGGGGGATTATTTGCTTCCAGTGTTACTTGCCACCAAAGTTCCCTATATTCTATTTTATCATCCCATAGTTATTGTTCGTCTACATAAGGAGACCAAAGAATGGCTCAGATACAAATATAATTTTAACATTATTAACAATAACTGTAAATTCAAAGGAAACAACAATTCCTATCGTACTAACTTAGATCGTTTAGCCAAACTTATGGCTAAATTTAGGACTCTAGATATAGAAAATGCTTATTTAAAAGAATGTATATCTAGGGAAATTGTTCCCAGGGGTTTGCAAGTTTACAAATTTCCAAATAATGTTACTATGGGTACAGTGTTTTATAAAGAGTTGATTGAGGTTTTTAAAAAATGTGGCCTAGATGTATTAAGGCTCATTATTCGTGAAAATGAAAGGATACAAGAAGATGTACAAAAGGAAATTGATGCTTTAGACCAGTGTATTAAAAATGATATAATGTATAACGTAGAAGATGAAAAAGAAAAATATTTTAATATTAGGAAGGGCATAGATAAGACTAGTGAGAATTTAATACAAAGAAAAATTAAGAAACTAGATAGGGACATAAATGAATATAGTATTAATTGTAGCTACCCCAACCCCCCACACAAACGTTATACACGTGATGTGCAGCTACATCAAGCAAATAAAGAGACAGAAAATTGGCATAATGATGAACCAGGACCTATAGAAGAGGATGTTGATTATGAACAGGCTTTTCCACCTTTAAGGAGGTCTGAAAGACTTCTGAACAAACAAGGCCCTGTACTACCAAATTTTCAATGGATGGGGGGGAAGGAGAAGGGGGAGATTTTAATTAATACCCACACTACTGACAACACACAACAAGAAATAACTACTATTGGGAATAGATGTAATTTTGATAATTTCACTATTTATAATTTTAGTAATTTAGATCTAGAAAAAGACCATTTCAGACTTTTGTCTAAGGGTTTAAAATGTATCCCTTATATTAAGGGTGATATAGCCAAAACCTTAATGGATATAAAAACTTTTTTAAGAAAAGTCAATTTAAGAATTATGCTCCCTAATGAAACAACGGATTATAATAAAGAACTTAAACGTAAAACTACCTATAATCCACCTTTACACCCCCAATTAAGTAATTTGGAGAAAATAATGGAAAAAGAAATTAGGAAAGAAGAAGTAAATACTAGATATCATGCTAACCTGAATAAAAAGGAAAGACAGTTATTATATGAAATGAAAAATGACCATAATATAAGAATAATGAAACCAGATAAAGGAGGAGGTATTGTTATAATGGATAAAACTGAATATGATAGTAAAATGTATGCTATATTGTGGGATGATACAAAATATAGCTATGTTTCCAAAAATGAAATTAACATAGCATATAACAAGATAGATTTGATTCTAAGGGACATGTTAAATGAAGGTCTCATTGATTATAGTACATTTTTATTTCTTCAAGTGGATAAACCGAAGGTACCCACCATCTTTGGGATACCAAAGACACACAAAAATGAGGAAGACCCCCCATTAAGGCTGATAGTATCAGCAGAAGGATCCAAAACCCACCCATTAGCAAAATATGTAGACTCTAAAATTAAGAAAATATGGGTGGAAAATAAATTTATATTAAAGGATTCATGGGACCTTCTTAAAGAAATATCTGGTGGGCTATACCACAAAGACCTTTTATTTATAACAATAGATGTAATAGATCTATTTTCCTCTATACCTTATAGTAAAGGAACGAGTATGTTTGAAGAAATAGTATATGAAAGTAACATTTTAACATCTAATGAGAAACTAGAAAATGTTTGGTTAATGGAGATGGTATTAAAAAACAATTTTTTATATTTTAATGGAGAGCTTTTTCAACAAATTCAGGGGGTGGCAATGGGAGCAGCCTGCGCCCCTACCTATGCTAATTTGGTTTTGGCTAAATGGGAGGATGAATATATCCTAAATTCCTCTTTTAATGTTAATTGGATTTTTTACCATAGATTCCTGGATGATATTGTTATATTCTAGATTGGAGGGAAAGAAAAATTTGAAGAATTCATAGTTTATTTAAACCAAACTACTGATTTTTTAAGATTTACCTATAAAATATCAGATACTAACTTACAATATCTTGATACAGAAATATATAAGGTGGGGGAGAACTTAGAGACCAAAATATACAGAAAGCCCACCTATTGTAATGCTTATTTACATTTTGATAGTGCACACCCTATGCACTGCAAGAAAAATATTGTCAAGGGGCAGTTTGTGAGAGGGTGTCGCATGACTAGTTCAGATATGGAATTTACAAAAGAATGTGATTTATTGGAAAACATGTTTTTAGAAAGGGGATACCCCATAAACATAATTAGAAACATTAGAGAGGAAATAGAGAGAGGTAGAAATGACATATTTATTCCCATTGTGAAACAAATAAAGCCAACTGATGAAAAAAGAGTAGAGAATGGAAATAACAAAGAACATTTCCAGCTGGCATTAACTTAGAATATAATGTCCTTAATAATAAAACAAGAAAAATTTTTACAAAGGAATGGGATAGATTTACTTCTATAACTGATGCAGTTAAGCTAGAAGAAATTCCATCTAATACTATATATAAAAATTCTCAAAGTATTAGAAACATCCTGGAAAATAAAAACCAAGGACACCTTAATAGGAAAAACAAGGTAGGCACATATAAATGTGGCCACTGTACACAATGTACCCATATTTTAAATATGGATAAATTTTATTTAGAAAGCAGGGATAGATGGATTTCTAGCAATAACTACTATAATTGTGAATCCAAAGGAATTGTGTATCTGGCAATCTGCTCCATCTGTAATTCCTTCTATATTGGGAAAATGGAAAGAAAATTAAAAAGAACGATTTCCGAACATCTTAATGATATTAGAACAGGAAAAGATTCAAATGCTTTATTTAAACATACTAAGTTATGTGGGAGAGCCAAATTCCTATTAATGGTATTAGAACAAATTCAGAATGATATCGGGGGGGGGGGGACCATGGGGAAAAAAAAAGAATATAGGGAACTCTGGTGGCAAGTAACACTGGAAGCAAATAATCCCCCCGGTTTGAATGATTTTATTACCATTATGCCTTTATTGAAATTAAGAGCAGCTAAACTTTGAATTTATTGTTGCTAGTTAGTATTTAATTTCCCAGTAAAGGGTAGTATACACACATTTATAAATTCATTAATAAATTCACCATTATAGTTCAGTTTTTTAACATAATGTGATTCATTTTAAACATTCATTTATAAATCTTTCCTAAATTATTTATTGTGAATATGTTTTATCTTGATTTTTATTTTCATTTGACTTGAGGGGTTTGTAATGTACATTTTAAGCGTAAAAAAACATTTATTTTTGAAAAGTAATTTGTTGATTAATGGTTTTTAATTAGGACAGGTTAATTGATGGTTTTAAATCTGTATATATATGAGTTGGTTTAATACACTGGTCATCTGATGAAGTCTGGTTTAAACACAGACAAAAACGCTTAATGTGTAACAGCGTTAATGTTGGAATTCGTTTAGTTTTCTTTGTGAATAGTTTTCAATAAACATTTGAGTGGAACTTTTTTTGGAACCTGCATTTTCCTTTCTGTGATTCATGCTTTTTTGGTTTATTGGTTTTGAGGAATCCACTTATTTTCTGTTATTATATTACAGTTGTTATAGAGACACAAAAGAAATGAGAAGAGGGCTCTAGATGAAAAAGGGATTGATTTATGTTTTTTTATTTAATAATTAATTGGATATGTGTTGAGTACTTTAGAAGGACAAATGATTGTAATAAAGTACAGTCAGATGATGTGACAGAGCTTTTAGAGAGAGAGAGAGACAGAAAAATATAAGAGGTAGGGGATGTGAGAGGATTACATAGCTCAGGTCAGGAGGTTGCTACAGGTAGGTAATGGATAGAGAAGACATAGTGATAAAATTGTATATGGAGCAAATACATGCACAAAGGATGTAGGGAGAAAGACTAGAACCAGAAGGAGAGAAAGGGAGGGGGAGAGGAAATGCGAATGAAAAAAGTAGAGAGAACTTCAGAGAAAAGTGGTGGCTGGTGACTTCAAATCAAAGGGGGGCTGCAGGAGACAGTTGAATGGGTGGGGTCAATGGGAAGGGGTGTGGCCAACTAGAAAGGGGAGGAGCTATGCTCAAAACCACAACAACTAACTAAATACACTGCCCTGGGTGCCAAACCATCATTATGAGAGTCCAATCAAGACAAAATGAAGTGTAGAAGAATAAAAATGTTTCAATGCATTGGCTGCATGACAGCTTACTTAATATCTAGATGGAAACAAAAAGGTTGTGAGGCATGAAAAAATAAATTAGTTTTTAAATACATTAATGGAATGCCAGTCAAAATCAAGTAGCACTCAACTCAAACCACTTCTTTCACTGCAGTTCTAATTATAATTTATATTCAGCTTTATTAAAGTACCAAGTAACATGCTGAAAGTAGAAATGTCTGATGCCCCCACTTGTAAAAATGTTTCTTATCCAAAAAAAGACCTGCTGCCTGACAACTATCTACTTGTTTCATGGGGAAAACATGATCAAAGTAAAAAATGAAATGCAAACAAGAAATAAGCTCAAGATACATTGCTTAAAATGATTACTGTACAGGTTATGGACCACACGATTGGCATTCTGTTTAGTTTACGGGTAAAGCCTGCAGAGATGACTGGAAGTCTCCAAGTGTAATGAGCTTCTTAAAATAATGTAATCTGTCCTTTATTACAAATACTGTTATATGCATTTCAATACCCAAGGCTTATACATTATCTAGTTAAGTATTCTCTACATGGCAACAACAGAAAGGCTTTCAATGTTGGCAATTCTTTAACAGTATGCTTATTAAAGCTTACTTGCATCTTACAATTTCAGCCAAGCTTACCTGATGGTCATTAAAGTATTGCTACTTAAACACAGAGCAACAGGCACTTTGAGTAATAAGCATAAATCAACAGTACAAAAAATATGACAGAAACCAGACCATTCTGCAAAACTCAAGGACAGATGAAAGCCACTCTAGTACTTGTGTCTACCTTGGATGGGGGGGGGGGGTACTCTGCACATTTACACTGCATAACTACTCCTTGCCTTGCTTCAACACATCCAGAGTCACTAGTACTACATGGGGGAGTGGGGTGCAAGAAGTATGTCACAATTTGAAATGTCTCTGACTGACTGTGATGGCCCTGACACATTTGTCATACCTCTCAACCTCAGAGCAAGAAATCTGGACAAAGCCATACAAAGAAGTGAGACAAAGGCCCAAAAATAAGGACAATTTTTAAATATTGCTCTTATAAACTTAGAAAGATAATAGAATAGGTCTTGCATTAGTATGAATGTTCTGAATGGTATGAAATCTGAAACTCAAATGTCTGTCATTATTTTCTAACTTCAGTCTTTAATGATTTGTCACTTCTTCTGGCTTTTCTTGGTTAGGGGTCGCCACAGCAGATCACCTGTCTGCTCATGATTGGCAGTGGAGTTTTACAGTGTCAAGTTGCCAGCCCGGTGCCCAACCTTCCACAGAAGGCACACACATGCACACACTCACACCTAGGGCCAATTTAGAGTGTCCAATCCACCTACAGCACGTCCTTGGGATGTAGGAGGAAACTGGAGCACCCGGAGGAAACCCACGCAACCACAGGGAGGACATGCAGACTCCGCACAGAAGGCACCCCAGCCGGGGATCGAACCAGAGAACCTCTTGCTGTGAGGCAGCAATGCTAACCGCTGCACCACCGTAGCTGCCCTTTAATGATTTGTCACTAATTTGCCAAAAAAAACACAATTTTGCCAAAAAAATACAATTTTATGAAAAATGGACCAAAAATGTGATGTAAAAATATAAAATAGCCACACAATACAGCTGGGAACCTGTCAAAGAAGGGACACGTTAATATTAGTACTGCTAACTTGAGCAGCTGACAAAATAAAAGAATCTACATGCATTTCTGAAATAAAAGTAATCTATAACTCTGATTATTACATTTATTTCTTAATTGTAAACCCTCCATGTTTTCTTCCAAAATTGCTATTTTGCGGAGGGATTATTAAGGGGAAGAGCAACATTTTGAGCCAAAATCAGGGACAGTTAAGAGGTTTGGCTATGCCTAATTCTATAAAGCAATTTATTTGCATGTACCTCTCAACCTGTTAATGCAATAAATCTGGACAAGGCCAAATATATTGGGGGAACATATAAACAGTACTAAAAATTGCTCTTGTATAAACTGAGACAGTTGATAGAACAGGTCTTAATTTAGCATGCATTTTTCTGAAGGTTATGAAGTCTGAAACTCAGTGTGCCATTATTTAGTGACTTAATTCCTAAATGATTTGCCAGAAAACCACAAATTTTATGAGGAACAAACCAAAATTAAGAAGCAAAAATCTATTCATTCTTTGAAAATCTGGACAATTGGGAGGTATAGTTCATCTGGGGCTGTCTTTAAGTTTGCCGCCCTCCCCCCTCACAAAATCATGGTCAAATGGAGCCTCCCCCTGCAGCCATTCCAATGATCCATTACTTGGCTATTTCACTCCATTTACCATAAACACTAATGTGCATACTGATTTACTTCTATGATGATTTGGACTTCATTTGAAAGTATTATTTTGCATTTTACAGCACAAACACTAAGACATCTGCTAAACAAACTTAGCATTAAAACTTCTCTGCCCTTGAAACTCACATTCATTGAAACAACATTGAAACCCACATTCAAAGAAAAATACATTTTACCAGTGGCAGAACTGCCCAATTCAGAACATCTTTCCAGTAAACAATGAAACAAAATGCATGCACCCATAATGACAAAACTGCCCAGTTCAGAACATTTCCATCATAAAAGTCTACTCAAACTTCTACAGTCCACCATTATCAGTAAATATGCACAATTCTACAGTCCACCATTATCAGTAAATATGCACAATCTCTAAAGAAGTAAAAAAGTCATCTAAATAATTCCACATTAAATAAATCTGTAACTAATGAAGAGGTTGCTGCTAGCAAACACCTTTATATTTCATGGTTTCATCGAAAAATAAAGTGTCTGATGCCCCTGAAAAATAAATTGCCTATATTCCATTAAAAATGATAAGCTAGTAATATTGCAATAGGAAATGGATAGCAAACCGATAACAGGCTCATAGTCAGCATCTTAACTTTTTCAGTATGGCAGCATTCACCCCTTGTGGGAGTAGAACCAACAACCTTCTGCATCAAAAGCAAGTACACAACCTGTTGTGCTATTAACAATGCAAGCTGACTTAACATAAGCAGCACTAAACTTCTCTTCCCCTGCAGGTCTCAGCTCCTTGTAAAATCTACTCAATACTCAACTGCATCGCAACTTCGCAACAGAAGAAATCTGGAAAAAGCCAAATTTATTGGGGGGGGGGGTCAAAAGCCCAAAAAACAGGGACACATTAAACATTCCTTGTATAATCTTGGAAAGTTGCTAGAATAAAATACTGTGTTACCACCATAAATTTTACTGCCAAGGTCCCTGTGCAAAAGAGTCAGAGCAACATACCACTATGCCAAATCAGCTGCTTTGTGAAAGAAAAATGCTGTGTTACCACCATACATTTTACTACCAATGTCCCTGTGCAAAACAGTCAGAGCAACATACCACCATGCCAAATCACCTGCTTTGTGAAAGAAAAATGCTGCGTTACCACCATACATTTTACTGCCAAGGTCCCTGTGCAAAACAGTCAGAGCAACATACCACTACGCCAAATCAGCTGCTTTTTGAAAGAGCAGAAGACTGAAACTTAAATGGCTATCATTTAATGAATTCAGTTCTCACCATAGCTGTCAACCTCTTAGCAGAAAACACCTGGACAAACCCAGTAATGAAGGAATACAGCCCTCAAACATATTCAGTGAATTCAGTTCTTACCATAGCTGTCAACCTTAGCACAAAAAACCTGGACAAAGCCAATAACGGGGTAATACAGTCCCAAAAATAAGGACAAATTTCAAATATTCATCTTATAAACTTAGAAAATTGCTAGAATAAAAGGTTGTGTTACTATGTATTTTCTGAAGAATATGAAGTCTGAAATTCAAATGCCTGTCAATTTTATTTCTGACGGAACAAAAACAATTTTCAGCAGAGGTCCAGGGAGAAATACTGCAGACACATGTCTTTGTAAAATGGCAGGACACCAGAGCAAATCCACACAAACACAGGGATGAGATGCAGACTCCACACAGAAGGCACCCCAGCCAAGAATCAAACCAGAAAACCTATAGCTGTGAGGCAACAATGCTACCACTGCACCATCAAATATGTAAGGAATTAAACATTCATAAACCTGAAGTCTGAAATTCAAATGCCTGTCAATTTTAACATTTGTTAATCAGGACAGTCTGACTTGGAACAAAAAAACAATTTTCAGCAGAGGCCCAGGAAGAAATAATGCAGACATGTCTTTGTAACATGGGAGGACACAAAAGCAAACCACACAAACACAGGGAGAAGATGCAGACCCCACACAGAAGGCACCCCAGCCAAGAATCAAACCTGAGAACCTTCAGCTGTGAGGCAACAATGCTACCACTGCACCATCAAATATCAAGCATTGCAACATTTAGAAACCACAGATATTATGAGGAACAGATCAAATCAAATATGAGGCAAAAATCTGCAATTTTTTTACAAATGGTGGTGGGTAGGGAATTCAGGTCCTTAACACCTGCATACAAGGTACAGGGTTCAAGCCTGAGGTATTCCCTACCACACCACCATGAGTTTGTTCTAGCCACCTAACAACTGGGGCATTTTCACACATACACACACACACACACACACACACACACACACACACACACACCTTTGTTCCTCTTACCTTCTATAGTGTGATGTAAATCCCTTCCCCTGTCCGCAATGTAGATCCCTGGGGCCATTACATACATCCCATAGCTGGCACGTTCGAGCACATCCCCGCGAGATCCCCGATGAGACTCCTTACCATGACATTCCCGCGAGATCTCCAGCCTGCTTGCCGACGTTGCAGTCCGGGTCTGACCTGTTCCCAGCGACAGTCTATGCAGTTAAAACTGCATAGACTTCTGGGAGCTCTGTTCTTCCATGTTTCCCAGTCCGGACTGCTGCTGAGACAGTCTGCGCATGCTCCAGACTGTCTCAGCAGCAGTCCGCGATTTTCTTAAGTTTTTTTATCTTTTCTTTTTCTTTTATTTTACAGCTGAGGGGGCTGCAGTCCGGCAGTCCAATAGCACGGGCCGCCCCTGAATTTTAGAGTACATGTAGAGTTAGTTTCACCAAGGGTAAGAATAAGAACAGATCCAGGAATTGCTTAAGTATTCTTTTAGTGATGATTTAAAGGAAGAAAGATTAGTGACTGTTCTGATATTAAATGGTAGAGAGTTCCAAGCTTTAGCAATAGAGTAGGAGTAAAGACTTTGACCAGAAGAAGTGGACAGTTTAGAGACGGTGAGGAGTTGTCTAACTCTCGACCTGAGATTTCTGTTTGGGATGTGCATATCAAGTAAAAGACTAATGACTGGACAGTATAAAGGTTTGCGGATAATATTATGTATGGTTATTAGTTGGAAATAGAGAAGGTTTGGAGGTTCAAGCCAGTTGATGGAATGTTGAGTATTACAGTGATGTGATAAGTGCTTAGCAGTCAATGTAAACTTGAAGATTTTGTTGTAGCAGCTAACATAGCTATTAAGGAGGCTTGTAAGTTATTCAGAACAAAGTAATGAAGGTAGGAGGTAAGATCTGGCTAGCATGATTTTAGAAGGAGAATTTAGAAAGTGCTTATTCCTATATAATAAGCCAAGTTTCTAGTGCACTTTCTTGATGCTACTTTGAATATGTAGCTTAAAGTTTGTCATCAATAGTCACACCTAGTAATTTAGTATGGGGAACTCTTTCAATTTTAGCATTATTTAATGAAAAAATTTTAAATAATGTTTTGTCAGGGGTAAATGATGTAGGAGTGAAATGGAGGAGCTTAGTTTTGTTTGGGTTGAGTATGAGTTCACCTGTTGAGCTATGTTTCAATAGAAATGAAGGCTAACTATATGATTAGCTGTAATTAGGTTCATAGGTTGGTACTAGGCTATCGGCCCTAGGGCCTATACAAGCCTAGCCATAACAATTCCCTGGCTATTTCTTCTCACAATATTTACTTTCCTGGACCCCTGTCTAGCAGGGTGACTGACGTGATCCCTGGGGTGAATTTCCTAGCTCCCATCCAATCGTCAAGGTTCCTTTTGAAGAGGGCCAAAGAGGTAATCTGCTTGACATGAATGAGCAGTCTATTCCAGAGTCTGGGGAGTCTCTGGATCTGGAATCTATCCTTCCAGCATGTTTTGTTCATTGTAATGACAAGGTTTAGATCCCTGGAGCGTGTGGCTCTGAGGGATTGGGATTTCTTTAAGTGTAGCATGTCCAATAGCTCTGGGTTTGACATGGCCTTGTATGTAAAGCAGAGATTGCCTCTGAGTAGACAATATGCGACAGAGTATAGCTGAGGTTTTTTAGACGTCAGCATAGGGCATCTGCTTTAGGCCTGTGATTCTTTTAGTGAGGTATTTCTACGGCCTTTCCAGTTATTGCAGATATCTTGAGAGGTACATACCAAACGGGGTGTTGTATTCTATAATCGGTCTAATGAGGGATGAGTACAGTGGAACAATGACCTCCTTTTTTCTGGATGAAAAGCAATTAGTGATGAGGTGTGCCACATAGAAGGATTTCCTGACTGTTGTGGTGATGTGGTTATCGAAGGTGAGACCACTGTCCACCTGTGTCCCTAAGTCTTTTATCATACTTTCAGCATTTAGTGTACTGCCACCTAATGTGGTAATTCACGAATACATGTCTTTTTCCCAAAGGGGATAACTATACATTTCTTGGCATTGAGCTTGAGCCCATGGCTCTGGCACCAACCATCTGTTTCTGTAAGGCCCTTTTGTAGAATATCCACATCATTTGGGGATTATATAATGACTCCCAGTTTGCAGTCATCTGCGAACTTTGTTAGCCAGAGTCCCTTAGTGTTGGCCTGTACTTCAGAGAAGTAGATGACAAACAAGAGTGGTCCCAGGACTGAACCCCGAGGTACTCCACTTGTCTGGAGCTAGATTTGGAGTCAGCTACTTTTACAGTCTGGGTTCTGTCAGTAAGCCAGTTGGCAACCCATCGAGTGACATAGGGATTAATGCCCAGCTTAGTAAGTTTATCTAAGATTCCAGAGTGGGGGATAGTGTTGAAGGCCTTGGTGAGGTCCATATAGGCTGTGTGGACTGCCTTACCCTCGTCCACAGCTCTGGAGATGGATTCAAAGAAGTCAATCAGGTTCAGGAGACAAGGTTGGCCCTTCATGAGCCCAAACTGGGTGAGATCCAGTGTTTGAAGGTTGCCAATGTCTTTGTTTATAAGTTCCATGATAATACGTTCCATGGCCTTGCAGATCAGGCTCGTCAGACTGATGGGGCGGTAGTTCCCAGGATCTAAGGTGGATCCCCCCTTGTGGAGTGGGATAACTGCAACTGTGCGCCACTCAGTGGACATGAAGCCTGAGGTGAGGCTATGTTAAACATGACATTGTAGTTCATGTAGTACACAGCCCGGGATGTTGTCTGGTCCCATGGATACTGTATTCTTAGCTTTGGAAAGTGTGGTTTTTACCCATGTGGCCATTATTACCAGAATTTGGCAATCTTTTGGTATTCAGATGGGCGCTTTAGGGGGTGGGGGGGTGAAGTTGGCACTGAATCGATCTTCCAGGATACTTGCAATCTCCTTGGGATCAGTATATTTAATGCCATTCTGTTGCAGCTCAGAGCAGATCTGAGCATTGCCATTTAGATTCTTGATATAGCTATAGAATGCCTTGTTATTGTCTTTGGAATCTTTGGCAATTTTATTTTAGTAACTAACTTTGGAGGATTTTATGAGGGATCTCAGCTTCTTACTGAGGCTAGTAAGGGAGCTTTTTACATCCTAGGATTTTCCTCTTTTCTGCAACAGTTTCTTCCTTTTGTTGTAAAGTTTGTTTATGGCAGGGGACCACCAGATTGGCTTCTTTTTTTTTTGAAGGAGAGCATCTTGGTTCTATCTGGGATGGCACGATTCATGCACGAGTGGATGTGCTCATACAGTGCCTTAGTGTAGGATTCAGCAGTCGAACTTTCAGTTCCCGTCTGCATGGGTGTCATGAAGTTTGTCACTTCTAACTTGAGTAGCATGAAGTTGGCTTTGTGTTAGAGTGGTAGAAGAACAGATGATGGTGGAGTCATCTGCATATTGAATAAGAGTACCTTGACTAGAAGCTGCATGCAGGTCACTGATTAATATATTAAAGAGTAGAGGTCCAAGTATAGATTCTTGTAGGACACCTATTGTGTTGGGAAGGAGTGGTGAGGTAGCCCCTTGCCATTTTGCTGACTACTGTCTATTAGTGAGGTAGCTGTGAACCCATTTAATAGAGTGGAATGATTTGCCAAGCCTGGAGAGTTTAGAGAGAAGTTGAGAGTGAGAGGCCATATCAAAAACTTTACAGAGGTCAAGTTATAAAGTTGATAACAGTTTACCAGAGTTTCTTGCTTTATTTACTTTATCAGGGAAGAAAAATAGTGCTATGGATGTACTGTGAGCAGGTTGGAAGCCATGATGGGTATTGGAGACCAGGTTATTTTGTAGGATATATTGCTGTAGTTGATTGTGAATACATCCTTCAAGAATTTTGCAGAGGGGTGACACTATGGCTATAGGTCGGAAATGTGTTACTTAGGTTGAATTGCTGCCTTTATGCAGTGGGACAATGTATGATCTCTCCCATATGTGTGGAACATGGGATTCTTCTATGGATCTATTAATAAGAATACTGACTGGATGGGCTATGGCATCAGCAGCAAGTTTTAGGTATTGTGGGAAGACATTATCTACAGATGTTGAACAGGGTTTAAGCTTGATTAAAATTTTTTTGTTTGTTTTTTTTTTTTTTTTTTTTTTTTTTTATAAGAGATGTAGGAACAGGTTGGATGGAAATGATAGGAAGTGATGATAGCAGGAATGATTTGCAGTCAGGAATGTTTGGTGGAGTCCAAGGGGAAATTGATTTAGGGGAGTCAGTTTGTGAGTGTGGGGATGAGCAGCAGGGACTGGGGATGAGTTTCGTTACACATTCTAAAAAATAATTATTAAATTTGATAACAGTTTGTTGTGAAGTACTTTCTGGAAAGGGGTTGGGGTTCTTTCCAGTTCCTGGATTGAGGTGGGAAGACATGGAAGCCCAGAATGTTTTAGGGTTATGTTTGTAAATATTTTGAGTAGTAGTGTAGCATAGTTTTTTTGTCATCAATGACTTTTTTTTTTACTCAGTTACAAAGTTGTCAAAATAGTTGTAGGTCATTGTAATTTTTGTTCTTATTTTATATGCTCCATGCTAGGTCTCTTTCTTTCATAAGGAGTATACAGGATTTGTCAGCCAAGGGGTAGGATTACCTTTAACATGTTTTGTTGTGAGTGGGGCAAGAAAATTTAATATGCATACGAATAGTGTGTTGAACTGCTTGACAGCTTCATTAAGGGGAAGACATTGAAGGAAGGACCAGTTTATAGTGTTTAATGTTTGAAAGAAGCTTTCCTGAGTACATTTTGTAAGGTTGGGTGGATTTAAGTTTATGATCTTTATTTAACTTGTATGGGTGCCCTATTTTTACAGGCTGCAAGATGGTCACTTAAGAATTTGAGAGTGTACCAGATGTGAAGTAGTTAGAAGGATTAGAGACTAATATCCAGCCCAGGAAGGACTGTTGAGCATTATTTTTACTATGTCTTGTTGGGGAATTGATAAGTTGGGTGAAGCCAAAGAGATTTATGCTGTTGATATGGTTACTTGAGGAGAGAGACCATCATTCTATGTTAATATCAGCTAGTATGACTGTTTCATTATGGATAGAATCTGAAACACAAGATAATATTTCCTCAAGAATTGGAATGTTGTGCCCCAGCGGGATGTATATATCAGACTAAAGCATAAGTTTTTGGAGGCATTTATTTTAAGGAAAGAGATAAGAATTTCTGCATTTGAAAATTTAGGAATGGTGTCTGAAAAGGGGAAAAGGCTATTCCACCTCCTTTCTTGTGCATTCTATCACGTGTAATAATTTCATAATCTCAAAGGAGGATTTCAGTATCTTTCATTTTAGCAGTCAGCCAGGTTTTAGTGGCAGCAAGGAAATCTAGTTTATAGCGGTTAATCCAGGTGTGGTAGCTGGAGATTTTATTTCCTATGCTCCTGAGGTTGGTTGCTATAATCTTTAGTGTTTTAGATTGTTGTTTGGAGTTGACAGTGTGAGTGTGTGTGTGTGTGTGTGGTGGGGGGACCTGGGTTTGGGCGGATGTCTCCACATTGAGTAATAATAGAAAAAATATGGATTACGTATTTTGGGGAAACTATTTGAAATGGTGATCACTTTTGCTTTGTTGTTAGTGTGGTATTTGATTATTTTAGGTTTAGAGTAGAGGACTACAGAAGTAGAAAATAAGCTAGGGGAAATGTTGGAATAGCTAGGGGGAAACAGGGAGTCAAGTGATGAGGTAATTGTACTAGAGGTGTGAAAGGTATATAGTGAAGGAGGTTTACATATGAAGAAATGAAGAGGTGAAGGAGGACAGTAAAGAAAAAGTAGTATGACATGATATAAGTAGTGAGAGGGACTAGGATGGGTGGAAGGAATTGAAAAAAGGATGACAGTACAGGGAGAAAGGAAGAGAATGTGATGAAGTGGTCAGCAAGCTGTGAGGTAGTGTTGGGAAAGTAGCAAATGAGTGAGAGATGTAATTGGATTGTGATATAATGGGTGAGGACGGAAAGTAAGAGATGTGATAGGAAGGTGATGTAAGGGATAGGGACTGAGGAAGTATAAATGTAGAGGTAGTGGGGGGTGGGTGGGAAATGATGATAGGGTAGGAGAGCGGAGTGAAGCCTGAGCATATTGAGAGCTGAATGGAGCGGGAAGGCACTCTGTCATAAGTACTAAGTGAAAAAGTCAGTGAAAACCAAGAAAGGTAGGACTGCAAATTACACTTTTAAACTTTTACCCACATAATACACATGTTACTGTGAATCATCTAATTACAAGCCAGTGACCAACTGACCAAAATATTGCATTAAGTGTGCACCCATTTCAAATTGTATCCAAAAATAAGTTTCACTTAGAAAAGTGAGTGAGTGAGTGAGTGAGTGAGTGAGTGAGTGAGTGAGTGAGTGAGTGAGTGAGTGAGTGAGTGAGTGGTAAGCCTCAATGTGACATTAATAAGAGGCAAATACACTCATGGAATACAATGGTTTTCAACTGATTCCAAGTCAGTCACATGATCACTACTGTTGAATCATGAGCTTGCATATAAAATAATGTAAAAATCTATTAAACTGCTCAACAAATTGGAGAACATCGGCATTTGTACTGTAACAGAGACCTGGTTCAAGACAGCAGAAAGCACCCCTGCTAGGGTTCCTATTAAGTCAGCGATCGCACTAAATTGCGAATGCTGCTTAATCGAACCGACTTACCCGAAATGACAAAATCTCGAAAGCATGGAATAGTGATTTTTTTTCCTAGGGAAAAAAAATCACTGGGCCGTTTTCAGGACTTTGCCATTTCTTCCACTGTGGTGTGATCTCGGAGTTGGTATATTTAAGTATGGGAGGTGTGGGGGACGAAGCCCCCCACTTTATTTTGTGGAGTTTTTTTTTTTTGTTTGTTTTTATGGATCAGCGATTTTTTTTGCTGGGAAAAGAATTGCTGATCTGTTTGTTTGACATTTTGTTTTTTCGGTGTTAGTGGGTCAATTATATAGTGTACACAATTTAGTGCGTTTGCTTATATAATATAGACCCACCAGGCTATAACTCATTCCACACCTTTCGGCCCCAGAACATGGACTGAAGCTCCAAAGGTGGGGGTGCTTCCATATTCATAAAGGATGTGCACACCTCCAGACTGGTAGCCCAACTTAATGCATCAGAAATACTTCAGGTGCAGCTAACATTGAGTAAGACAAGTATTCGGGTCATAGCCTGTTATAAGTCCCCAACCATGTCCCAAGACACTCACTCCGCATTCCTAAGCACCCTGGAGAATATTAGGGTCCAGCCTAATACATTCATACTGGGTGACTTCAACTACCCCTCCATTAACTGGGAAAACTACTCATGTACCAATACACTTGCCCAACGTTTCCTGGAATTCATTAATTTCAATGCCCTGGACCAGCTCGTTCTTACCCCCACTAGAGGTAGCAACATCCTTGACCTGGTCATTACTAACATGGGTGACCGTTGCTCTACACCAACAGTCAACTCCTCCCTGGTTAAATCTGACCACAAACTAATCACCTTGGAAAACCACATCTCTCCCACCCCCACCCCACCCCCCCCCCACAAAGGTAGCCACCATGAAAAACTTCTCCAAAGCTAACTTTGGGCTTTTAAGAACAGAGGTAGCTAACTTCACGGCACCCATGCAAATGGAGAACAGTTGCATGACCACTGAATCATACACCAATGCACTGTACGAACACCTACATAAATGCATGGATCTCGCCATACCTAATAGAACCAAGAAGCTCTCTTCCAAAAAATGGAAGCCATTTGGTGGTCCCCTGCCATAAACAAACTCTATAACAGGAAGAGGAAACTAATGTGGAATAATGTGAAGTCCCAAGACTGGAAAAACTCCCTTATCAGCCTCAACAAAAAGTTGAGATCCCTCATCAAATCCTCTAAAGCTAGCTATGAAAACAGAATTGCAGCAGATAGTAAATACAACCACAAGGCCTTCTATAATTACATAAAGTATCTCCATGCAATATCGAGATTTGCTCTGAGCTACTGCACAATGGTACCTCCTATACCGAGCCAACAGATATTGCCAATATACTGGCCAACAGATTCAGTGCCAACTTTACCCCCACCTAAAGGACCAATCACAATATCAGTAGATTGACAGGCACCCAGTATTACTGCTGAACAGGTTAAAACAGCACTGTCCAAGGCCAAGAATACAGCTTCTATGGGACCTGACAATATCCCTGGCTGTGTTCCTCATGAACTACAGAGTGAACTGGCACCTCACCTGTGTGCCCTGTTCAATCACAGCCTTACTTCAGGCTTTGTCCCTACCAAATGGTGCACTGCTATAGTCATCCCTCTCCACAAAGGAGGAGTGACTACAGACCCTGGGAACTATTGCCCCATTAGCCTGACAAGTCTGATATGCAAAGCTATGGAATGCATCATCATGGACCTAACAAACAAGGATATAGGGAATCTCCAAACTCCATTTCCCTCACAGTTTGGTTTTGTGAAGTGTAGATCATGCTTGCTCACCTTGGTCGACTTCTTTGAATCAGTCACCAGAGCTCTGGATGAAGGCAAGGTGGTTCATACAGCCTACCTTGATCTGGCCAAGGCATTTGATACCATTCCCCACTCAGGAATCCTAGAAAAACTCACTAAGCAAGGCATCAACCCCTATATCACTAGGTGGGGTTGCAAACTGGCTCACATATAGCACCCACAGTGTGAAAGTAGCTGACTCCAAGTCAGACTGCCGACCAGTCACGAGTGGAGTTCCACAGGGATAGGTCCTGGGTCCTCTCCTGTTTGGTATCTATTTCTCAGAAGTCCAGGTCAACACAAAGAGACTCTGGCTGACAAAGTTCACAGATAATTACAAGTTGGGAGCCATTATTAACTCCCTAAGTGATGTTGACATCCTACAGAAAGGCCTCACTGAGACCAAAGGCTGGTGCCAGAACCATGGCCTTAAGCTCAATGCCAAAAATTGTGTCATCATCCCCTTTGGGAAAAACCCAGTTTCCATAAACTACCACACTGATGGTAGTCCACTGAACACAGAAGGCATTATAAGAGATCTGGGAACACAGGTTGACAGCATCCTCTCTTTTGACCACCACACTGCCACTGTGGTCAGAAAGTCCTTCTATGTGGCACATCTCATTACTAAGGGTTTTGCATCCAGGAAGAAAGAGGTCCTTGTCTCCCTCTACTCTTCCCTCATTAGGTCAATCATCGAGTACAATGCCCCATTTGGCATTTACCTCAGTAGACACCTGCAACAACTGGAGAGTCAGCAAAAGTGCCTCACAAAGAGGATCCTAGGCCTTAAACATTTGTCCTATATGGACAGACTCAAAAAACTCCAATTATTCTCTGTCTCATCTCGCCTACTTAGAGGCAATCTCTGCTTGACTTCCAAAGCCATGACTGACCCAGCTCTGTTAGAAATGCTACATCTAAAGAAATCCCAATCCCTCTGCACCACACACTCCAGAGACCTCAACCTCATTACCACAATCAACAGAACGTGCTGGAGAGGCAGGTTTATAACCCAGAGACTGCCCCATGCTATGAAATAGACCTCCCATACATGTCAAACAGACCACCTCACTGGCCCTCTTCAAGAGAAAGCTTGATGAGTGGATGGGAAATAGAAAATTCACCCCGGGGATCACTCGAGTGGCTCTACTCGACAGAGGCACTGGAAACTAAGGTTGGGTGGCACGATGCCAGGGTACTCCTATGGGCTAGGCTTGTAAAGGCTCCAGGGCCATTAGCTTAGTACACACCTATGAACCTATAAATCTATTTATCTGCTGTTTTCATTTTAATTGAATGAGCAGTATAGGTATAGTATTCATCTGTATGTATTATTGCTTACATTGTATGTATTTTGTAGTTTTAATTTACTTGTTTCCCCATTTTTCCTGAAAACAAAGTAACATCACAGCAACAGAGACCTGAACCGGGGTTTGAACATCTATGACAGGCAAACTGTAAAAAAGCACTAATAGAAAAGAATTGTACTGAAAAGTATGATTTGTCATGTTATATTTTTTCAACAATAAGTGTCATACATCTATGTATGTTGTTACATTGTTGTTGTTTCACTGCACTGGATCTTGCTTTATTACATGTGACATGTAATACTTAAAAAAAGGTTGGCTGACTGCAATAAAGGGAATTTTTTTACTTTTAAGTTCATGTGATCTTGGAGTTGCTATGTTTAGAGATCAGGGGTGCTGGTAAAGAATCAAAATGTTGGGGGATGGAGGGAGCAGCCCTAAAGCAAAAATGATAGTTTATGTTTTTTTTGGTGATGCTTTTCATAGTGACATTTAGAGTTTACATTACAGTGATGTTTAGATATTTATTATAATATTCTGAACTTCATCTGTGGAAACTTTCTATTTCATTATGAATCATGACCATATTCATTCAGGAATGTATCAGCTATACATAGAAAGTAGACAAAGACAAATAAACCTAGCTTCACAACACAACTGTTTTCGTAATTCCTCCTTAATACTGTTATGAATTACATGCAAAGACAAAACATTTTAGACATGTAGCTTGCAATTGTGAGTTACTACTCCTTCCTATGACTATCTGCCTCCACTTGCTAATTCAGATCATAACACTGCTACCCTGACAATATCATTCTCTTCGAAAGTTCTTAACTTGTTTAGAATTATAATAGGGCTATTTTTTTCTAAAATTTCATCATTCATTCATTCTTACATTTCCTGTTACCCTCTTAACCAAGCTGATAGTCTTGAGAGAACATGATCCAACCCTAGCACTCAGTAAGTGTAAGGCAGAGAAACTAATCCTAATAGGATTCCAGTCTATTTCAAGACACAAACAATCATGTCAAGCACACCCATGTCTATGGTAAATTTAGAGGACTGACAATTAACCTACAGCATATCTTTGTGGCAGGGAGAAAAATCAGAGCACCTAGCATAAGTTCACATGGATGCAGAGATGAGAAACACAAATTCCCCACTGAAGGCATCCCAGACAGGAACCGAATTAATACACCTATAACTATGCCACAGCAACTCTAACTGTTGCACTATAGTGCAGTCTCTTTTTTCTAAAACTTGCATGAAATGGAGTAACACTGGTCAGCAAGAGAAAACGAAAGCTATGGGAGAAAATAAAACGTAATGAAAATCAAAGTATACAGGTAAGAAGTTACAAGGATTCTTCTTTCAGCTTTTCCCGGTTAGGGGTTGCCACAGCGGATCACCTGTCCGCTCATGATTGGCAGTGGAGTTTTACGGTGTCAAGTTGCCAGCCCAGCACCCAACCTTCCACAGAAGGCATATGCACACACTCACACCTAGGGCCAATTTAGAGTGTCCAATCCACCTACAGCATGTCTTTGGGATGTGGGAGGAAACCGGAGCACCCAGAGGAAACCCACGCGACCACAGGGAGGACATGCAGACTCCAGACAGAAGGCACCCCAGCAGAGGATCGAACTGGAGAACCACTTGCTGTGAGGCGGCAACGCTAACCGCTGCACCACCGGGGCTGCCCTGCAAGTAAGAAGCTATAAGACATAGTGCCTAAAACAATTCCATATCAAATTATCCTAAAAATGCAGTCTCTTTGGACATCTTGCCTGCTGAAGAGGCTAGGAAGCCTTATCCAGATTTATAGAAAGGAACACAATAGTAGTTGTATAATTGTTGCATGTCTAAAAGCCCCATGTGTGATGAAATGTGTGGTTAACAGACTATCATGCATTATCGGTACAACAAAACGCTAACAAATCAAGATCAGACAACTGTACTCACAATAACCAGATATTATACAAACACTGTCCCGGAGAGAATATGAATGTGCATGTACAACAGAGAGCAACATGATTTACTGACAATGAAACAGTCTCATAAGCTACATGTAAACAAAGTCCCATATTTGTAATAAACACATAGGAATGTGCCTGGGAACCCATTATGTTAATACATGTTGTCATGGTAAATCCATTCATATGAAACGTCCTTCTTCAAGAAGTACATAATATAGATAGTTGCCTTTTTTCAGAAGAAAGCTTCTGTCTTTAACTATCAACTCTGTTTGTGTACATTGTATGGACCATACATTTAAAAATCTTCTGTCATTATTACTTTGTTGATTACCCACATCTGTCTTTGTGCTAGCCTCAGTAATAATAGCTTTTGAGAAACTGTCTTACTTAGTGAGGTTTCCTGTCTGTCTTGATTTGTTTTAATTCTGCAATATTTTAAATTTCTCACATACCTACGATAGTACTTCATTGCACAATAAAAATAGTTAATTAACCCTGGTTAACTTTTTAATGGTTAAGACCCTTCCATTTTAATTTTGTTAATTTATTGAGTGACGTTATTTTACGTTTTCATGTTATTCTGTCATATATCATTTTTATGATTGTTATACTTCACTGTGTTGTTATCCATTAGATGTCCTGGTATATTTTCTGAATGGGTCTATAGAAAACCAGTTTGCTAAAAACTGTTCATCTAATTGAAAAAAAAACTTTTGAATTTACTTCACACCCAACCCTTTTCATGTAGTCAGAGTTCCTTGCACTGCCGCTTCTACTGAAAAACTTTAAAACCATCAAACCTTTTGGTAGATAGTAAAAGGTTTGAAAGTTTGATTTGGACTTTTAATGCTGACTGAAAAATATTTGATGTATTATTCCTTAAAGGCCCAGATATATTTTCAAAATACTACTAATACTATTGTCTGCCTCTGGCCAAGGTCGTAGCTGAAAAGGGTCCATGGCCCGAGCCATTTACAAGGTTAAGAAATGCATTCATAGATGTGTGATGTAACAGGCAAGTATGTAAACATGATGTACTTGGACAATGGAACATTTCCACATTCCAAAATAAATAAATAAATAAATTTCAAAGCTTGTTTCCTGCCTTTCCTGTAAGTCGTCTAGTCCAGATACAGATTTGCTGTATCCAGAACTGTTTGTAAGCTTCTGAGCCCCCAAGCCTTTCTGTGTTGGAGGGAAGCCTTCTAGCTTAATTTTGTTTATTAGAACTAGCCAGTTTTCTAGTTTCAGCACTCAAATCTGTTTCTTTGAGCTCAGCACTTGTTCAGAACTCATGGTAAGCACTAAATAAGCTACAAATTACTACAGCCCTCAACTTTCCTCACTTGTCTAGAGAAAAACAGTTTTTATTATTTAATAAACAAGCACCTATCCAGGCACGTCTAAGGTCAGCTCCCAGTGTTTTCTCCTGTCTACCTGATGAATCTGGGCATCTTGGGGTAATGCAGCAGTTGCCTCATGTACACAGATAACCCTCTCCTCCTACCACCCAATGCTACAACCTGTGAGAGATCCACTTATATATCCAAACTGGAAGCAAAGCTCTCTTCATGCAATACTGGACTAGACAGTCAAGAGGAGAAGGTAAACACTTGCACCACACCACATTCATCACATAGTCCCTCAAAACCTGCACTACCAAAACACACACACAGAAACACAAAACACACACCTACATTCGCGGAGGCTCTCAATAAAAATCTACCCAAGCAACAGGGACCTCCAAAGCAGAAACGCAAGCAACCTCCACCCCCCCCCCAACACAATCCAAAAGACACATAGCCCACAAACTCAGTGTGCCACTCAACCACAGCCCATAAGGCATAACAACGTACCCAACACTCTAGTCAAAGGTGACTCTGTAGTCAGGCACACTGATGTTCCACTCACCAGGCTAAACAAGGAGAAAGTTATTGTCAGCTGCCTGTCAGGTGCCAGGATCTGCCACGTAACGCATGCACTCAGGTCACTCCACAACAAGTACAAATATGACTCTGTCATTGTCCATGTTGGTGTGAATGACCTGAGACATACCACCCTGAACTACATGAAAAGAGATATGGAGGAGCTGTCTGATCTTGTAGCCCAGGCAGGTATGACCCTAGCCCTGAGTAGCATCCTGCCATCATCCAGAATTATACCACAGTACAAGGACAAAATGATTGACTTCAACAATTGGCTGCCTTTCCTGTAACTAGTCTATTCCAGATACAGATTTGCTGTATCCAGAACTGTTTGTTAGCTTCTGAGCCTCCCAAGCCTTTCTGTGTTTGGAGGGAAGCCTTCTAGCTTATCAGTGGGAGTGGTAAGCACTAGGTAGCCTATCTACCACAAGAGTGGTTTATGGCCCAGAAATTGTAGTTTATTGGCTGTTTGGGCAGTTTTTCCATCTCTTTCAACTTTCTGGTTTAAAAGCCCCACGTTTGCACTTGTTTCCTACTTTTCCTGTAACTAGTCTAGTCCATATACAGATTTGCTGTATCCAGGACTGTTTGCAAGCTTCTGAACCCCCCAAGCCTTTCTGTGTTGGAGGGAAGCAATCTAGCTTATCAGTGGGAGTGTTAAGCACTAGGCAGTCTATCTAACACAAGATGCAGGTACAGGAGCTGTCTGATCTTGTAGCCCAGGCAGGTATGACCCTAGCCCTGAGTAGCATCCTGCCATCATCCAGAATGATACCACAGTACAAGGACAAAATGATTGACTTCAGCAATTGGCTAAGCTTCTGGTGTCATTCTAAAGGGATCCAGTATCTGTCTGCCTGGGATGACGATCAACAAACCACGATGCTTTGCCAGTGATGGGATGCACCCGTCACCCTTGGGATACTGGATACTGGCTAAGGCTCTTGCCACCCCTACAGTGCCATTTTTAGGCAAGGTTCTAATGACAAATTCACCACCATAGCAGGTACAAGCAAGCAAAATCTGAGGGCAATGCTACTTAATGCTAGAAGTCTAAACGTCAAAATGCACTCATTCAAGGCACTCCTTAAAACGGAGAACATCGACATCTGTGCAGTGACAGAGACCTGGTTCAAGTTTCCAGAGACCACCCCTGCATTACCAGGCTATAATTCATACCACACCTTTCGGACACCTAACCTTGACTGAAACACTAAAGGCAGAGGCATGTCCATATTCATTCAGGAAATTCACACCTCCAGGCTAGTTGCTCAGCATAATGCATCCAAGATTATCCAAGTGCAACTAACTCTGGGCAAGACCACAATCCAAATTGTAGCTTGCTACAGATCCCCCACCATGCCCCAGGATTCCCACTCCTCATTTCTTGATACACTGGAAAATATTAGGGTACAACCTAACACCCTAATAATGGGTGATTTCAACTACCCCACTATTAACTGGGAAAACTACTCATGTACCAACTCTTGTGCTCAACGTTTTCTGGAATTCATAAATTCCAATGCCTTGGATCAACTTATCCACACCCCCACCAGGGGCAGCAATACCCTAGACCTGGTCATTACCAACATGGGCAACCGGTGTTCCACACCAGAGGTCAGCTCCTTGTTGGTCAGATCTGACCACAAGCTAATCACCCTAGACATCCACATCCCACCCCCACTCCCCATTTGGGAAACCACCGTAAACAATTTCTCCAAAGCCAACTTCACGCTTCTTAAGACAGAAGTGGCAAACTTCACAACACCCATGCTGACGGACAATAGAGGTACAACAGCTGAATCCTATACAAATGCACTTTATAAGCACTTACACGAGTGCATGGATCATGCAATCCCTAACAGAACCAAGATGCTATCCTCCAAAAAAAGGAAGCCAATCTGGTGGCCCCTGCCATAAACAAACTCTACAACAGAAGAAAGAAACTGTTGCAAAAAAGAGTAAAATCCCATGATTGGAGGAACTCCGTGGTCAGCCTCAGTAAGAAGTTGAGATCCCTCATAAAATCCTCCAAAGCTAGTTACAAAAACAAAATTGCCACTGATTCTAAAGACAAACACAAAGCATTCTATAGCTATGTCAGGAATCTCAATGGCAACACTCAGATCTGCTCTGAGTTACAGCACAATGGCACTAAATATATGGAACCAATTGATATTGCCAACATCTTGGCAGATGGTTCAGTGCTAACTCTAAAGAGCCCATCTCTATACTGGAAGAATGCAAAGTTCCTGTAATCACGGCTGCACAGGTAAAGAAATATACTCTCCAAAGCCAAGAACACAGCATCCATGGGACCTGGTAGTACCAATGTCCACACCAAATACAAAATCAATAGATAAAACAGCTATATATATATATATATAAGGGAATGTCCAATTGTATCCAGCACAGAGAAATGCCAGATACAGATATATAAATCCACTACGTACTTAAGACATGATTTGACAATATTATTGTGTTTAATTTTAAGTTTAGTGACCAGGTTAGCCCTGTTAAACATGGAGTGTTTTATGGGGAAACCAGAGGTGATATTTATACTAAGCAGAAGTAATGTGACCAGGAGCCTAGAGAAACTCTCTGTCTCCTCTGATAAGTAACTGAGGTGTAGAATGGCACATAGCGATAAGTAACTGAGGTGTAGAATGGCGCATAGTGATAAGTAACTGAGGTGTAGAATGGCACATAGTGATAAGTAACCGAGGTGTAGAATGGCACATAGCGATAAATAACTGAGGGGTAGAATGGCACATACGATAAGTAACTGAGGTGCAGAATGCACATAGCGATAAGTAACTGAGGTGTAGAATGGCACATAGCAATAAGTAACCGAGGTGTAGAATGGCACATAGCGATAAGTAACTGAAGTGTAGAATGGCACATAGTGATAAGTAACTGAGGTGTAGAATGGCACATAGCGATAAATAACTGAGGTGTAGAATGGCACATAGCGATAAGTAACTGAGGTGTAGAATGGCACATAGCGATAAGTAACTGAGGTGTAGAATGGCACATAGCAATAAGTAACTGAGGTGTAGAATGGCACATAGCGATAAGTAAATGAGGTGTAGAATGGCACATAGCGATAAGTAACTGAGGATAAGAGTAGCAAAAATGCAGCTTAAGACCTGAAGTTGGAGTTTTCAGATACATCAGTGAACGAGTCTGAAGTTACAAATGATGCTAGCTTATCAGGTGAGATGCATCTCTACTTAGTGGGTGAACCAAAATCTTTGGACTTCCAAGCTAAAGGATGATGTACTCAAATAATGGTAAAGGTAGCTGAGGATGGGTCTACTGATCAGGAAGCTAAGAAAGAAGGAACTGCTTAGGTAATGAGAAGCACAAATGATGAAATTATACAACATAATGTTACAACATTCTAATACAATCAATGTCTTATGCTGCCCGACTGAAAGAACTCCAGCTCTATTCAGTCTCATACCGCTTGCTCAGAGGTGACCTGTGCCTGACATATAAGGCCATGTCAAACCCTGATTTGATGAATATGCTTCACCTCAAAAAATCTAGATCCCTCAGAACCACAAGGGCGGGAGACTTAAACCTTGACACGGTTATTAATAGAACGTGCTGGAGGGACAGATTCATCACCCAGAGACTCCCTATGCTGTGGAACAAAATCCCGGTACATGTGAGGCAGAGCACCTCGCTGGCCTTGTTCAAGAGGAATCTTGACCAATGGATGGGGGATCGCAGATATACCCCAGGGATTACTTCAGTGTCACTGCTTCACAGAGGCACAGCAAAATAATAGGCATAGTTTTATTCAAACTAAAGGGGTGGCGAAAGCCAAATAACTATGGGCTAGGCTTATAAATGCCCTTGGGCAGATAGCCTAGTATGAACCTATTAACCTATGAACCTATAAATGTTGTGTAACTAGATTAAAAAGGCAGTGAGGTGTGTGGAGTTGGGAGTTAAGATTTCTGAATATTACCACGGCAGTGACTGTTAGAATATCAAATTTGTTAGCATTAAGATAAAAAAGATAGGTAGGACAGCATAGACCTTCACAAGATGAGTATGGAAACTAGAACAATGTGGTTAATTCCTTTATTTTCCTCCAAACAAGCATGTTGCAGATGTATCCTACTTTGCTACTTTAGCATGTTCTTATTACCCTAGACATCAACATTTATTTCTTATGCAAGTGCTACTGTACTATATTATATGTACTGAACTTGGCTGCAGCAAGGCAGTACCAACACACTGAACACCCACACACATTGCAACATTCTAATACAATCATGCAATCATATCATGTTCCTCCAATTTATAACTGCATTTATTCCCTTAAGTACCAAAACTTATTTCATGTAAGTGAGTTTAGGCACATACTGTGATGGTAGCCAGATGCTGCCAGTCTATGTTCACTCCTGCAGTAGTACATAACATGGTAGCAGCATGTAAGAGTACCTCTTCCTTTAGCATCCTATAGCTTACTATTCCCTAGCACAGTGAAGGCAATCCAGGAGACCTGATGACTTCTTTCTCAAACATCCACTAGTGTTTAAATCTCTGCATATTACTACCTCAATGTCAGTATGATATAATAGCTGATCACTGCTAACTTTAACAACCATCCTAAACAATACTCAACCTATCAGTCTTCTACCATTTGTTTTCTTCACCTTTATAATTACTCAAACACTGACTATATAAGTATTTTCTAAAGCAAAACACCTATGTAATGTTTCTCTTAATTAGCTTTCTTCTTGCTGCTGTTATACTATCTACAGATAAACTCATTCTTACAAACTTCCACCACCTAATCACTCATTTAAACATAAATTCTTCAGTAAATAAAAATCTTTCTGGCTTCAATATCTTCTCTTCCATTCTTTTCTCTCTACCTTCTCATTTTTTTCATTTCCAGCTACTAACCCCATTCAAAAGCATCTATTTAAACACCCCATTTCTCTCTAGTCAGATTGGAAATAACATCTCAATAATCTCTGTAATTTAGTTTCTTCTATCATTGTCTTGTGACAGAGAATTCAGTACTGACTCGTAATGTTCTTACACCCCAGACTGTTTAACGTAACAATCTTCTCATCACCCATACTGTAAATAAACACACTGGACTTAAAAGTGATCATATATGCAATAGCAATAAATAAAACAATATAGATCCTTGATATTTCAGAGGAAGCCTGATGTATTGGCTTTGTGTCAAACATGGCTAAATTCTCACTAAAAAAGCTTGAGTTCAACTTTCCTAAATATTTGATCATTTGCAAGGGCCACCCAAACAAAAAGGATAAGAGTCATACCTCTCAGTTGTACAGATTTTTGCAGAATGTCCAGATTTTTGGCTCATATTTTTGGTCTGTTCCTCATACAAGCTGTGTTCTGTTGACAAATCACTGGAATGATCTAAGGATTAAAATCACTAAATAATAACATGCATTTGAGTTTCAAACTTAATATCCTTCAGAAAATGAGTTCTAACACAAATCCTGTTATTCTAGCAACTTTCTAAGTTTATAGGAGCTATATTTAAAATGTCTCCCTATTTTTGTCCGCCCATTATATCAGGTTTTGCCCAAATTTCTTGTACTAAAGATGGGAAATAGAAAATTCACCACGGGAATCATTCCAGTGGCTCTACTCAACAGAGGCAGTGGGAACTAAGGTCGGGTGGCACAACATAAGGTGCACATATATATCCTCCTAAAATTAACATAATTAACAATCAATTAAGCAGGGATTATTTATTTATAATTATTAATAACTCAAGGCTTTTAATTAGCTTAAAGTGATTTTTACATATTTATGTGTATTTAAATAAATGAAATTCATATATATATATTTATTTTATCAAGCTTTTCAAGAAGTGTTTTATAATTTTGATTCGTTCTGCTTAATTGATTAATTATGTTAATTTTAGGAGGATATATATGTGCACTTTATGTTGTCAGTCCACATCTGATGAAGTTTGTTATAAATGGAAATGTATTGTATTTGTGAAGCGTTAATGTGGTTTGTGGAACGTCTGCTTTGGCTGAATAAATATCCTTTCTTGTCATCTGGTTGGTGTTCTCCATGTCCCTTGGCATTTTTTGCAATTTCTCAGTGTTTTGGTGCCTTGGTGGGACTTTTTCTGGAGTTATAAACAGATATGTATTACTGTCCTATACATCCCTCCTGCTGATAATGCAGTTATACTGGAAGATATTCTACATGGGATATCCATAATAATTCCACAAGAAAAAATGCTACTAGGTGATGTGAATGTCAGTTGGTTGGACATAAAATCTGACTGCCCTACATGGTTTCACACAACTAATTAATAGCCCCACACATTATAGCAAGACATCAAATACCCTATTAGACTGGATCCTAGCATCAAACCCTAACAAATACACCACCACAGATACCATGTCAGACTCTCTTAGTGACCATTTCCCAATCCATACCACCAGACATAGTTGTCTAATTTCTCAAAGAAGGAGGATGTTGAAAAGAGTATGTGTGCTGTATCTTTAAGAAATGCTTCAAGGACTTAACATGCATATAAATAGTCAGCACGTGCTAGCTTCAGTGCCATTTGAGAGTGCAGCCAGATATGCTTCTGCAAGTTGTTAAAACTTTTTCAGATAATATAAGAATGTAATTTGGTCTTGATAAATGTGCAAAAGCAACCTTTAAGGCAGAAAAACTACAACACCAGAAAAACATTAGTTTGGGACAAGAATGTGATATAAAAGAACTCAAGCAAGGAGGAGTTTATAAATATTTGGGAATTGATGAAGGATCAACAATAAAACATGAACAAATGCGAATAAAACTTAGTAAGAAATACTTCAGAAATCTTAAATTAATCCGGAAAACAGCACTGACATCTAGGAACAAAACCAATTTGCACTTCCTGTCCTAACAGTTTTGGAGTGATTGACTGGCCCCAAAACATGTTGGGTAGATTAGATAGGAAAACAAGAAGGTTGCTTCATGCTCACCAAGTGATTTATAAAAATCACTGCATACCAAGGAGGGATGGGCCTCCTTGAAATTGATTATATGTATAGATCTGCAATCGTGGGACTCCACACATACCTGCTGACCTCACAAGACCCACATGTAGTGAAAGTTTTGAAACAAGAGGAGAATAAATCTAAGATGACTTCTCTGCTTAATCTAGCAGAAGCATATCGGCGTCAAGCAGGATTGGAAATCAAACCAGAAGTAGATAAAAATCAGGCAGCAACTGAATGTGCCAAAAAACAAAAGAAAGAATATAAGGTGAAAGGTAAGATGAGAAGGCAAGAAATGTGAAAAACGCATAAATATAGTTGCAAGTATAGAAAACTTCTGGAAGAACCTCATGTTGATCAGGAATGAATGCAGGAATGGTTAAGGAGAGGCAAATTCAAACCAAGAGATGAAAGATTAATACTGGTGGCACAAGACAGCGTGCTGTGTACACATTGGTTTACAAAGTCCGTTGAACATATGGGAGAAACAGACAAATTTAGATTTTGTAAAATCGATTTGGAAACAGTTGCACACCTCGTTGCTGGTTGTGGCATACTAATGGCAGAAGGACTGTATACTGAAAGGCATAATAATGTGGCAAGACTGTTGCACTGGGGATTGTGCAAACATTATGGTACTGAAGTGGGTGAAAAACACTGGAAACATGAGCCACAAAGCATCATAGAAAATGAAGAAGTCTACATTACATGGGATCATCCATTGCCAACAGTTCAAAAGACAGATACTAGAAAAGCAAATATAGTGGTCCAGGAAAAGAAGACAAAAGTAGCACTGATCACTTTAATCGCTACACCCAGTGACTACAGTGTCCTGCGTACAGAGAGACATAAAGTCATAAAATATCAGGATTTTCAGGCAGAAATTAGTTAAATGTGGAAGAAAGATACCCAGACAGTTCCAATAGTAGTAGGAGCAATGGGTCTTATAAAAAAAAAAATTTACAATCATATTTGGATATGTTACCAATCCATGTAACTCTATACAAACTGCAGAAGGAGTCATTACTGGGCACATTTCACATGTTGCGAAGAGCACTACTGGCTTACATCAAAGAGTGAAACTATACTAATTTCATGAATTTTAATCATACTTTGACTTAGGAATGGGGTCCATTACCGTCATGGTATTAGAAACCCAAAAGACTTGGAGAAATTAAAAAATAAACAGACAAGTTCCGAATGGAAAGATAAAAAGTCAGCAAGCAACGGAGAGTAGTAGTGATGAAATTGAATTTATCCTCAAGTCTTGGTGAGTACCTTCAGGAGGTGGACCCTGTTTTCTACAAATTCCCACCAAGGCAACACATATACAGACTGTATTTATATAGCAAATATCATAGACAGAAGTAGGTCAAAAATTAAACAAGCTAGCTGGGTGCACAAGACCAGGATAAAAAAGTGCCCAATCCTGGTAGGTGCACTGGTACCAGAACTGGAAAAAATGACTGTGTAGAATTCTCAAAATGCAGAAACATTCCTACAATGGGACCAGACTAAGGCCAAGGGGTAGATGCCTCCCCCCTCCCTCCCCATTGTAGAAGGAAGTACCAGTCCACAAAAATCACAAAAACTGATAGGCCAAAGAAGAGCCATAAAGACAATAGAGTGGACTATTGAGGATAAGAAAGAAATTATGTACTGTTACTATTATCTAAAAAGCCCAGAATTTCCAGACACAATATATACAAATAGATTAAGAAATAAATTAGGGGAAAGAGTCTACAATCCTATTTAGATATGCTACCAATACATGTAACTCCATACGAAATGAAGAAGGAGCCAATACTGGGCACAGTGCGGGTGCTGCGAAGAGCACTTTTGGCTGACAACAAAGAGTGAAACAATACTAATTTCATGAAGTTTAATCGCACTTTGACTTAGGAATGGAATCCAATCCCATTGTGGTATTAGAAACCCAAAAGATCTGGAGAAATTAAAAAGGGCCAGACATCTCACATATCCACTTTAACAACATGTTTATAAAACAACACACAACCTTTCCAAGTTTAATCTAGAAATGTTCATAACTAACCTATCATCTATTAACTGGAACTTCCTAAAAATCCTCCCCTTAGATGATCCTCCTGGGTCTATCTTATTTGCTCACTCAACCGAGTACAGTGAGATCGTATTTTGACTTCAGACACTCCTACCAGTTCCATCTATCCCAGCTCAATTCCAGTCTGGTGTCACTAGCTCATTCTACCTAATACAGAGAGAACATCTGTGACGGTCAAGCCACTTAGGTCCTTAATTTTGAATTATCTTCTGTTTCTCCTTTCTCCCTTTCCACTTTACAAAAAAAAAAATTCTAAGCTTGTTTCCTGCCTTTCCTGTAACTAGTCTAGTCCAGATACAGATTTGCTGTATCCAGAACTGTTTGTTAGCTTCTGAGCCTCCCAAGCCTTTCTGTGTTGGAGGGAAGCCTTCTAGCATATCAGTGGGAGTTGTAAGCACTAGGTAGCCTATCTACCACAAGAGTGGTTTATGGCCCAGAAATTGTAGTTTATTGGCCGTTTGGGCAGTTTTTCCATCTCTTTCAACTTTCTGGTTTAAAAGCCCCACGTTTGCACTTGTTTCCTACTTTTCCTGTAACTAGTCTAGTCCATATACAGATTTGCTGTATCCAGGACTGTTTGCAAGCTTCTGAACCCCCCAAGCCTTTCTGTGTTGGAGGGAAGCAATCTAGCTTATCAGTGGGAGTGTTAAGCACTAGGTAGTCTATCTAACACAAGATGCAGGTACAGATTCTTAGTTTTAGCACTTGAATTTGCTTATTCGTGGTTAGCACTTGTTCATAACTTGTTAGCACTAAATAAGCTACAAATTACTATAGCACTCAACCTACCTCTTTACCTAGAGGAAAACAGTTTTTGTACTTACTTTCCTCACTTGCTTAGAGAAACTGCTCTTATGCTCACTTTCCTCATTTGTCTAGAGGAAAGTCATTTTTTATTCAGGCATGTCCAAGGGTCAGCTCCCTGTGTTCTCTCCTGTCTATCTGATGAATCTGGGCATCTTGGGGCAATGTAGAAATTGCCTCATGTACACAGACAACCCTCTCCTCCTACCACCCAAAACCACAACCTGTGAGAGATGCACTTATCTAACCAAACTGGAGGCAAAGCTCTCTCCAACTAAGACTGAACTTGACAGTCAAGAAAAGAAGGTAAACACTTGCACTACACCACACTCATCACATAGTCCCACTAAGTCTACACCACCAAAATCCACACATAGAAACACAAAAACATTCACAGAGGCTCTCAATAATAATCTGCTCAAGCAACAGAGACCTCCAAAGCAGAAACGCAAGCAACCTCCACCCCCAAGCACAACCCAAATGACACATAGCCCACAAACTCAGTGTGCCAATAAACCACAGCCGATAAGACAAAACGACGTACTCAACACACTAGTCACAGGTGACTCTATAGTCACCAGGCTAATCAAGAAGAAGGTTACTGCCAGCTGCCTGTCAGGTGCCAGGATCCGCACATAACCCATGCACTCAGGTCACTCCACAACAAGTACAAATATAACTCTGTCATTGTCCATGTTGGTGTGAACGACCTGAGACGTACCTCCCTGGATTGCATGAAGAGAGACATGGAAGTGCTCTCCAATCTTGTAGCCCAGGCAGGTATAACCCTAGCCCTGAGTAGCATCCTGCCATCGCCCAGAATGATACCGCAGTACAAGGACAAAATGATTGACTTCAACAATTGGCTAAGCTTCTGGTGTCATTCTAAGGGGATCCAGTATCTGTCTGCCTGGGATGACATGGTCGACAGACCATGATGCTTTGCCAGAGATGGCCTGTACCTGTCACTCCTGGGATTCCGGATACTGGCTAAGGGTCTTGCTGCCCCTATAGTGCCATTTTTAGGCAAGGTTCAAATGAAAATTTCACCACTGTAACAGGAACAGGCAAGCAAAAACTAATCAATGCTAGAAGTCTAAATCTCAAAATGCACTCTCTCGAGGCACTCCTTAAAATGGAGAACATCGATATCTGTGAGTGACTGAGACCTGGTTTAAGGCTCTAGAGAGCACCCCTGTATTACCAGGCTATAATTCATACCACACTTTTCGGCCATCTAACCTGGACCAGAACACCAAAGGTGGAGGTGTGTCCATATTCATTAAGGATATCCACACCTCCAGGCCAGTTGCACAGCATAATGCATCCGAGGTTATCCAAGTGCAACTAACTCTGGGCAAAACTGCAATCCAAATTGTAGCTTGCTACAGATCCCCCACTATGCCCCAGGATTCCCACTCCTCTTTTCTTGATATACTGGAAAATATTAAGGTTCAACCAAACACCCTAATAATGGGCGATTTCAACTACCCCACCATTAACTGGGAAAACTACTCATGTACCAACTCCTCAACTCAACACTTTCTGGAATTCATAAATGCCAATGCCCTGGACCAATTTATCCACACCCCCACCAGGGGCAACAATATCCTAGACCTAGTCATTACCAACATGAGTGATCGGTGTTCCACACCTGAAGTCAGCTCCTCGTTGGTCAGATCCGACCATAAGCTAATTACTCTAAATATCTGCATCCAGCCCCCACCCACCATTAAGGAAACCACAGTAAAAAATTTCTCCAAAGCCAACTTTATGCTTCTTAAGACAGAAGTGGCGAACTTCATGTCACCCATGCAGATGGACAATACAGTTACGACTGCTGAACTCTACACAAATGCACTCTATAAGCACTTACACGAGTGCATGGATCGTGCTATCCCAAACAGAACCAAGATGCTATTCTCCAAAAAAAGGAAGCCAATCTGGTGGTCCCTTGCCATAAACAAACTCTACAACAGAAGGAAGAAACTGTTGTAAAAGAGAGTAAAAGTCCATGAGTGGAGGAGCTCCTTGGTCAGCCTCAGTAAGAAGCTGATATCCCTTATAAGATCCTCCAAAGTTAGCCACGAAAACAAAATTGCCACTGATTCTAAGGGCAATCACAAAGCATTCTATAGCTATGTCAAGAATCTCAATGGCAACACCCAGATCTTCTCTGAGTTACAGCACAACAGCATGAAAATTATAGAACCAACTGATATTGCCAACATCCTGGCAGATAGGTTCAGTGCTAACTTTACCCCCCTCTCACCCCCTAAAGGGCCCATATCTATACAGGAAGAATGCAGAGTCTCTGTAATCACATCTATTCAGGCAAAAGCTGCACTCTCTAAAACTAAAAATACAGCATCCATGGGACTCGACAACATCCCAGGTTGTGTTTTACACGAATGGCTCCCCACCTAAGCACCATGTTCAATCATAGTCTCACTTCAGGCTTTGTGCCCAATGAATGGTGCACAGCAACAGTTATCCCACTCTACACAGGGGGAGCCACCACTGATCCTGGGAACTATCGCCCTATTAGCCTGATGAGCCTGATCTGAAAGGCCATGGAACGTATCATCATGGAACTCATAAATAAAGACATTGGTAACCTCCAAACTCTGGACCCCACCCAGCTCGAGTTTGTGAAAGGCAGATCATGCCTTCTAAACCTGATCGACTTCTTTGAGGCAGTCACCAAAGCCGTAGATGAGGGTAAGGTGGTTCACATAGCCTATCTTGACCTCGCCAAGGCTTTCAACACCATCCCCCATTCTGGAATTATAGCTAAACTCACTAAACTAGGTATAAATCCCTACATCACAAGATGGGTTGCCAACTGGCTCACCGACAGGACCCACACTGTAAAAGTGGCAGACTCCAAATCTGACTTCAAACCAGTGACAAGTGGAGTACCACAGGGTTTAGTCCTGGGACCTCTCCTGTTTGGTATCTACTTCTCTGAAGTACAGGCTAACAAAGAAGGCCTCTGGCTAATGAAGTTCACAGATGGCTGCAAACTAGGAGCCATAGTCGAGTCCCCAGATGATGTGGACATCCTACAGAAGGGCCTCACTGAGACAGATGCCTGGTGTCAGAGGCATGGCCTCAACCTCAATGCCAAAAAGTGCATTGTCATCCCCTTTGGTAAAAAATCTGTACCCATGAACTACCACATAAACGGCAGTCTACTTAATGCCAAATGTGTGATAAGAGACCTCATCACAAAAGGGTTCTCATCCAGGAAAAAAGAGGTCATTGTTTCCCTCTACTCGGCACTCACTAGACCCATTATAGAGTACAACATCCCATTTGGAATGTACCTCACAAGACATCTGCAGCAACTGGAAAGGCCAGAGAAGTACCTCACAAAGAGGATTACTGGCCTCAAACAGAGTCCCTACACTGACCATCTCAAAAAAAAAAAAAAAAACTCCAGCTTTACTCTGTAGCATATTGCCTACTCTAAAGAGATCTCTGCCTAACATATAAAGCTATGTTAAACCCAAAGCTGTTGGACATGCTCCACCTAAAGAAATCCCAGTCCCTCCGAGTTACATGCTCTAGGGACCTAAACCTTGTCAACACAATAAACAGTTCATGCTGGAGGGATAGATTCCTGTACCAGAGACTTCCTATACTCTGGAACAAGTACCCATCTATGTCAAGCAAAGTTCCTCATTAGCACTCTTCAAGAAAAATCTTGATGAGTGGATGGGAAACACGAAATACACCCCAGGGATCACTTCTGTGGCTCTGCTCAACAGGGGCACAGGAAATTAACTTTCTTGGGTGGCGTAAGCAGGGAACCTTGTTGGCTAGTCTTACTTAGGCCCTTGGGATGATAGCCTAGTACCTACCTATGAATCTATGATGCTGTAAATGAATTCAGTATAACTTTCCTGAATATCCTAAATAACCATGCACCTCCTAGAAGGAAGAAACTAAAAACAAATAATACAATTTGGCTATCTGAAAAGAGTAGAATGCTAATGCAGCATACAGAGAAAGCATGGAAAGAACGGCAAAAATTTAAGACATAACAACATCACAAAAATTTCAGAATGCTTCACAATCATACTAAAAAGTAAATAAAAGAAGACAAAAAATTATACTGTAACAGTTTTCAGACTAATAGTAAACACAGCCCTAAAAAATTCTGGAAAGCCATTAAAGAAATCTTAGATCCTGGTCAAAAATTCAACACTAACCCCCTTCCCAATAACTCACCAATCAAAACTGCAATACAATTCACATCTTATTTCATAGATAGTATAGCATCTCCAACAAAAGATTCCGCAACATCTCATCCTGGCCCAGCCCAATAGCCACGTATCATCATGCCCACTTTCCCCTTTAAATCTGTGCCCACATCCTACATAAAACTACTGTTAAACTCAAACCACGCTCTACTTCAGCTGAAGACCTTCCAAGTGAGTACCTTAAAATATCAGCCGACAGCATTCCCTATCCTCTCCTGGCTCAATCCTTATAAAGAGGTCAATCCAGGAATCCCACATTCCCTCTCTCTGGGAAAAGTCGCACATTATCCTTCTGCACAAAGGAGGAAATTCAACAAATATTACTAACTTTAGACTTATAGCAATTTTATACCCCCCTCTGCAAAATACTTAAAAAATGCATTCAAAAACAATTGCTAAACTATCTCCTACAGGAAAAACTCCTGTCCCCCACACATCATGGCTTACATCTCTCCCATAGTACTAACACTGCACTTCTAACCTATATAGATACTGTCAATACAGCTAGAGCTAATGGCAAACTAGCCTTCTCCTTATTTCTAGCCTTGTCTAAAGCCCTCAAAACAGTTTGTCACAAAAGACTTCTACTTCAAATGTCCTCATTAGGTCTCTCTCAGCCCACCCTTCTATGTTTCGAAAGCTACTTATCCAGTATCAGTCAATAAAATGGCAGCCCACCCTCTCTCCATACCTCCTAGTCACCATCAATGTACCACAATGCTCTATCCTTGGCCCCCTGCAATTTAACATTCACACCAACACCCTCCAACCATCCACACAGCAGGCCTTCTTATACAGTATGCAGATGACTCCACACTCATTTTCATATATATATATATATATATATATATATATATATCCCCAAATCCCACTGTCATGAAAAAAACAACATTTGAAATCCCTCTTTGTTGATAATAAAACCACTGAAGCCACTTCTCATATCAAATTATTAATGATAATAGCGGATGGTGATCTTAAATTTGACCTGCGTATACAAAACTGCAAAAGAAAAACTCATTAAAAACTAGGGATGCTTTATAGAGCTAAAAACTTTCTCATCAACACAACTTTATTTTATTTTATTTATTTTACATTTATTGACCAGGCTAGTCCAACTGGATATATGTCCATTTTCAGCAGAGGCCCAGGGAGAAACTAAAGCTGGAGGAACTAAAACTACAATTGCTACTGCTTATCTCATCCTTGCACTTCTTTATGGCACTCCCATCCTTTCTAATCTCTGGGCTTCATAAAAATCAAAGCTTGAACAATGGCTATAACAAAGTTGCTAAATTTGCAGCAAATCCCCCTGTCAGTACCAACCATCATATAGCACTAAAAAGCCTAAATTGGTTAGAACTACCCCATCTATAAACATACACACAGCTTCTTACCACCAATAAAATTATTCAGCATCCATCTGCTTGTCCAGCATTAAATACCATTCTACATAACTATGTTCCCAGTCGGTCATCATAATCCCATGACCAAAAATTCATGTCTGTCCAAAAACCTATCAGATCTGTTGGATATTGTCTATACTTGTACCATGTTAATGCCTGAAACTCCTTACCTGCATCCTTCAAGAATACACCCTCTCTCCCAGCCTTCATAACCATTCTGAAAGGCTTCTTAGCCAAAATCTGTCTCTGTTCTTGCTAAACACCAGGATAAATTATATCCCTAAATGTAAGCGAGTACCTGTTTATACCTAACACCTCCTTACTCTCCCCTCATCACTTACTACTATGCTTCTAACAACTTCTCTCCTTAGGCTTTCTGTCTAAATATACCATAAGCATGCTTTTCTCTCACTTGCTATTGCAATTCCCATTTGTATTATACTCACTTACCTACAATTCCTTGATAAACTGTCTAAATTTCTCTAAATATTAAATCACCGTCATATAACCTGTATCTATTCTTAAGCAATTTTTTCATATTATGTCTAATTTGGTATAATTATTTTAACTGTAGATGTTTTTGTAGTATTCTTGAAGCTTGTAAGATTATTGTTCTTAAAATATTTTGTAACACCATGGATCTTTTCTCTCCAGGCCACCTCTGAAAGTGGGCTCCTACCCATTCAAACTTTCTCAGTACTCAAATGTCAATAAATAAATTATCTGCAAGAAAGACCCATACATACATACTTCTCACATCCATCTATAACCATACAAAAGTTAATACTCAACTGCTGCTTGAACGAACCCATCCCTGATTTAACTCGCACAACCTCATTCAATCCTACAGCTTACAATACAAATCCCATGTTGCTGAATATTTTTTTTATTATGGTGATTGTGCAGAATAGCTCAATCTACTGTGTGGTTTTGTCTGTGATTATTAAGACAGATATGTTTTCATATTGTCTAAATAATTTATGCATGTACTTTCTACACATTTTGAGGTTTTATATATATATATATATATATGTGTGTGTGTGTGTGTGTGTGTGTGTGTGTGTGTGTGTGTGTGTGTGTGTGTGTGTGTGTGTGTGTGTGGTGTGGGTGTGGGTGTGGGTGTGTGTGTGTGTGTACATTTATATTTTATTTATATATATGCACATTTATATTTTGTATTTATTTCCTTATTAACAGTTGCATATTACATCGTACAACCTGCTTTCACTCACCTAATAAATAATTAAAGCATTGCAAATAGTGGAGGATGTATGCTCCCTTACAAACTCAGGTAACAAAGAAGTCTGTGTTACTTTTTTCAAAGCAAATACAAAGACAAATAGAATGGCAAATCATTTTGAGAAGAAAATGAAATAAATTAATTACATACAATTTTTTTCATTGCAAAGGGAAAGACAATTTTCTTACAGCTCAGAAATGATGCAGTTCAAATCAGGAAGTAATATAAGAGCTTCTAGTGTAAGTTTAATTGCACAAACTACAGACAGAGTTGCATTTGGACTGGTTAGTAGAAAGCATTTATAGAAATTAATACTCAATATTAGAAACTAATATGTGTACCAAATGTGCTGTACATCAGGTTCAACAATCGTGTGAGACATTACATTTTTGGGTGGTTGCATTATTTGGTAGCAGGATACAAAAAAATGCTGTACAGTGGATACAAAAAGTAAAGACAAGAACCTTCAAAAACTTTGTATATAAAATTGAAATAAGATTGGAAGCAAAGGTCCTTGTATTTTAAATGCAAAACTACAGAAGTAATAGTAATAAAATAGAAAGATGATGAGAAGTAAACAAAAGGTAGTAGAGAAGAGGGCAAAAAAGAAAACAAGAAGAAAACAATATATAATAGTTCTGAAATGCTAACAAATAAAAGGAAGAAGACTTAAGGAATGGGAAGCCCATAGAAATAAATTCTATGGGACATAGGATAACCAAAAGAAAAAGAAAGAGGAAACTAAAATTAAATTATATGAAGCATGAGGGTTAATGTAATTATTTCGACAGTGCGTGTGGGTAGCATAAAAGTGATTATATGTGCTATCATCTAAGAAAAAGAAAGTGTTTTAAAGTTAGATTAGGAAACAAAATTGAAATATAGGGAACATTCTGGAAAATAAAATTTAGAATATAAGAAAACAGAAATATTTACTGGTTGCAGTTATGCTGAAAAAGTAAAGAAAGGGGAATAAATGCAGTAGATTATAAAATGATGAAAACAGAAAAGGTGTTACATCTAATTTATTTTTAGATAAAAGCACATAGGAATTATAACAATTTACTTATTTCAGGAAAATGAAATGAGGAAGCTATATGAAATTTGTGCATGATATTTTAACTGTAATCTAAAGAGGAGGAAAAAAAAACAGTGACGTAAAGAACATGGGAGGAGCCATTGTTTTACTAAACTTGTAGTGACAAACTCAGAGTATTATGGTTAGAAGAAACAAAATTCAAACTGAAATGGTTTATTATAATGTAACAGTATATTGAAATATTTTAAAAGATTGTGGGCCGATAATTTAGAATAAATGAGTTAAGGTACAGAATGTTACAAACACACATTCGAAGGTACAGCATATCTGTAAGAGTTTTCCTCAGCGATAGAATGACAGCAGAAGAGAGGATACATGAAAGTAAAATCTACAGGTAGAAAGATGAGAAAAATAAAAGTATTACGGATAATTTTCATAAATACTTAGAAGAAATTATAAGTTAAGTAGCTACCCGGTGGTGTGAACATTGGTTCTAGATGACTGCCACTGTTGATGAGACAGTGACACTCCAACCCCATGTGCAAAAATGGGAAAAAGTGGTTGTGAATGAATTAGTGGATGGAAGGGTGGATTTAAGACAAAAGAAAAAATATCTCAAAAGAACACAGAAAGAATAAGAGAACTGATAAAGAAGTTGAAATGCACATTAAAAGGGAAGATGGAAACATTTTCCCTATTACAAACTAGTACAGTATAAAAAAGGAAGGAATACTGGATAAGAACAGTAGTAGAAAAGATGTACAAAAGATAGTGCAAGATTATATAATGAAACTATATGGGGGTAGTCATCCTGTTGGCAGACAGGCAACATGTCCATATGTAATGTTAGCAATTACTGAGTTCGAACTAGTGTATTTGTTTTTAGAGCAAGGCAGTAATATGATCTGTATTACTGGTCGGTTGCAAATTTGGCTACTTTATTGCAGTATTGTAGCATTGTTCTAGATTGGTTGATAGAGAGCAGTTGAAATTGGTGAGGATATGAGAAGCACATAATAGGATGCAGAGTAGAAAATAAGTGGCTCCATTTTGTCTTGCAGAGTCAGAAAGGTAGTATTTTAATCCATAGAGGCAACTCAGCTGTCTTGTTATGGCTTGCTGAAAGTGGAGATCAAATTTTAGGTGGTTGCCCTATAATCAAACCTTGTTGCTTGGCATAGGATACCAGTTCTACACTGGTCTTCTTGGATGACAATATTTTTTTGGAGGACAAAGAGCTGGCAGTGAACACTATTAGTTTTTTTTTGTTTGTTTGTTTTTTTTTTTAATTCAGGAGGAGTTGTGAATTGCTGAGCCAAGCTTCTATGCGGGAGAACGTTTTCTTCTGGTGAGTGTTTAGAGCAAGGTTTGTGTCCTAGCAGCACTTATTAAAGTGCTGATGATGGCATTTTGTACTGCGATGGCCTCTTTGGCTGCTGTGTTTAAGATGTTGATAGATCAGTTAAACAGTGGTGGTCCTAGGATGGAGCTTTGTGGGACTGTGATGGCTATGGGCAGAAAAGAGGAGAAATCATCTTGCCATTTCATTGCCTGGGGCCTGTTAGTGAGGTAACTAAGAATCCAGTTACATGAGGAGAGTGATAGCCCATAGGAAGAGAGTTTAGTTAGGAGAATTTGGTGATTGACTGTGTTAAATGCCTTGGATAGATCCAGAAATAGGGCTGAGGTTAGAAGACCTGAATTCCTTTTGTGATTTATTATATCTCTGAACCTTAGAAAGACAGTGGTTGTACTGTGATTGACTCTGAAAAAATGTTATGAGGGAGACAGGGGATTATGAGAAGTAATATATCGAGTAATTTGAGAGTAAATGCATCTTTCCAAGATTTTGGATAAGGGGGTAGAGAATGACGATTGTTCTATAGCTTGTGAGCTCAGTTGATGAGCCTCCTTTATAGAAGGGTCTTGTATAGGATTTCTTCCATAATGTGGAGACATATTTTTCTTGAATAGAGAGGTTTAGTAGAAATGAGACAGGACACACAAGGCTATCTGAATTGGAAATCATTAGAATTGACTAACCCTGATTGTAAATCGTCATGAAAACTAAGATGAGATTATGAGAAAATATAGGACAAGTGTTAGTGGAAGAAGTATTTAAGATTAAGAGAGGAAAGTTAAGACAGCTGTTGATAGGCATTACAGATAAAGTGTATTCAGTACATGGGAGGTGAGGGGTGGGGCAAGAGGAATAAGGCAAAATTGGTCACATGACATTTCTGAACCATTTGATAATCTAAGTTTGAACAGTTATGTAAGGTTCTCAAACATCATGGTTTTGAGAGAATTTGAGAGAATGTTAAATTTAAATTTCTTTTCACTGGTATATAGTTGCTCACATGCTACATCAATAATTAATGCTAGAAAACATTAAAACAGATATGAAGGACAGAATATGGATAGAGCAGATAACATTTTAATGGTTTGCTTATGAAGAACATGGTAAGTATTGTATTATACAAAATAATAATTAATAGAAAAATAAGAAGGAAATTGGGTTTGATTGATAAAAAAAATATGTACCTAATAAAAGGAGGGAACAAATGACAATGTGATTATAACATTTTGTCCTCTTATGTTGAACTCAGCATATTAGTCTACAATCTACTAAACATGGCCCACAAAATTCTCTCTCAACTACAGAAAATCCCTTCCCTCCAAACCCTAATACAACCATACTCAACCATTAGGACCCTTTGTTCCAGCAACAAACCCTTTACTAAATGTAACCAAATCCAATAATACCACTGGAGGCACTCTTTTCACAGGTTCATAGATGTGTACTAGGCTAATGGCCCTGAGTCTTTACAAGCCTAGCCCATAGGATTACCCTGGCATCGTGCCACCCGACCTTAGTTTCTAGTGCCTCTGTCGATTAAACCCACTGGAGTGATCCCTGGGATGAATTTTATATTTCCCATCCAGTCATAAAGATTTCTCTTGAAGAGGGCCAGTGAGGTGCTCTGCTTGACATGTATGGGAAGTTTATTCCATAGCATGGGCAGTTTGTGGGTTATGAACCTGTCCCTCCAGCATGTTCTGTTGATTGTGGTAATGAGGTTGAGGTCTCTGGAGTGTGTGGTGTGGAGGGATTGAGATTTCTTTAGATGTAGCATTTCTAACAGAGCTGGGCCAGACATGGCTTTGTAAGTCAAGCAGAAATCACCTCTAAGTAGGCGATATGAGACAGAATAGTTGGGAGTTTTTTTTAGTCTGTCCATATAGGACAAATGTTTAAGGCCTGGGATCCTCTTTGTGAGGTACTTTTGTGGCCTCTCCAGCTGTTGCAGGTATTTAGTGAGGTACATGCCAAATGGGGCATTGTACTCAATGACTGGCCTAATGAGAGAAGAGTAGACGAAGACAATGACCTCTTTCTTCCTGGATGCAAAACCCTTAGTAATGAGATGTGCCACACAGAAGGACTTTCTGACCACAGTGGAAATGTGGTGGTCAAAAGCGAGGTTGCTGTCAACCTGTGTTCCCAGATCTCTTATAATGCCTTTCATGTTCAGTGGACTACCATCGATGTGGTACTTCATGGGAACCGGGTTTTTCCCAAAGGAGATGACAACACATTTTTTGGCATTGAGCTTAAAGCCATGGTTCTGACACCAGTCGTTGGTCTCAGTGAGGGCTTTCTGTAGGATGTCAGCATCACTCAGAGAGTTAATAATAGCTCCCAACTTGCAATCATCTGTGAACTTTATCACCCAGAGTCCCTTTGTGTTGACCTGGACTTCAGAGAAGTAGATACCAAACAGGAGAGGACCCGGGAACAAACCCTGGCCTATGTCCACATCATTATGAGTTATGATTATGGCTCCTAGTTTGCAGTCATCTGTGAACTTCATTAGCCAAAGACCTTCTGTGTTAGCCTTTACTTCAGAGAAGTAATGCCTAATTTTGAATTTTGTGAATCAGAAAATGATTATGGGTATAAATGTTTAGCTCAGACAATGAATGCCTAGAATTAGCCATTAATGGATCCTATTTTGTAAGTTTTATTTTGTAGATTTTTCTTAATTAACTCAGACTATACTTGCAGTGGCTAGAAAAACTATTGCAAGGAATTGGAAATCTACTTCAGAATCAAAATGTGAAGACCTTCTTATTCTCCTAAAGGAGGTTGCCGTTAAAGAAATTAAAGTAAAAGAGAATCACATTTATCCAAACAAATTAAGTAATAATCCTTGGTTGAAAGTTTTGCCCCTTATTGAGTTGACATCTTCATCTACTTAATTATTTAGACTGTTATTAGAAATTATTTTTTTTTTCCTAGAAATTGGCTTGTTTCATTCACTACCTTGTTGATCTCAGGCTTATTGAATATATTGTAAACAGTTTGAAGTTTGTTTGTTCTTTAAAACACTGATTCATTGTGTTGCTTTATTGTGCAATATTTAAAAGTTTATCTTTTTGTAATTTATTCTCTTAAAAAAAAATAATTAAAATATTTTAATAAAGAAATAAATATAATGGGGAGGCAAAGTATCAAAGCCTGAAGAATAAAAGTAATAGTCTGCAATGTGGCTGCTAGTCAGAGTATCAGTTTTACATGAAGTATGTAACTCAGCCACAAACTTTCAGACAGAAACTCCACTTTTGTAATGGTAATACATTATCTGGAATTTTGTGGAAAAATCATTAATGGTGTTCTGGAGAATACAACAAAAATGTAATACCATTCTGTGACTATAGTTAATAGTTATTTATTTATTTATTTATTTATTTATTTAACATTTGTTTACCAGGAAAGTCCAACTTGGAATGAGCAAGTTTTCAGTGGATGCCCGAGGAGAAATGCTCCAGACACATATCTTTGTAACATGGGAGGTAACCGGAGTACCCAAAGAAAACCCACATGAATGCAGGGAGGACATGCAAAATTCACACAGAAGGCACCCCAGCCAAGAATCAAACCGGAGAATCTTTTGCTGTAAGGCGACAATGCAAACCACTGCGCCAACTAATTGTCATCCTTGTCCCTGTCATGTTTAATGCCAGTGTGATATGAAGTCATATGCCCTATAAATGAACCCTATGCAATTACATGGTATGGAATAAAAGTGGGAAGGACTGAATAAAATGAAAATAATTCTGCTTTTAAATGTTGGCTAACACCTAAGGTGGGCTGGCTCAAAAGAAAGCAAAGTCAACCCCAACCTGAAACTAGCTACTGAACTACCCTGAGAAACAAACAGTGCAGACAAAAAAGGAAACAAACAACAAAGTAAATATATAAATGCTGTATAGTGTAAAAAAAGGGGTCTATATCAGTCCGTTGAAATGGCTGAATATCGAATACCAGTTGTTCGAACTGTAACGTTCGAACACTGGTAATCACGAAGCCGCGGAACACCAAATTCTTTCCCAGGGAAAGAATTCAGTGGGCTGTTTCAGTGGCTTCATGATTAGCAGGACTGTGGTGGGAAGTTACGGGTCGGGTCAGGTAAGTGTGTGATTGTGTGGACGTTAGGGTGCGGGTTAGGTGAGTTAGGGTTAGGGCGCGGGTCAGGTGAGTGTGCGATAGTGACGGACCTTAGGGTTAGGGTTTGGGTTAAGGTAAGTGGATAGGTAGTAGTGTATGTACAGTTTAGTGTAGGGTTAGATGTAGGATTTTGAGTGTATGTGTGCAGATTGATGTGTTTTTGGTGTGCTTGTGTTGTGTGTGTGTTTCTTGGAACAGCGATTTTTTTCCCTGGGAAAAAATATCACTGTTCTAAGACTTCAATGTTTTTGTAGTTCGTGGTTTGAAGTTCGAACTTATGGTGTTCGAACTTCAGACGTTTCGATTAACTGATATAGACCCTAAAAAAAGTATACTTTTCGGTTTGTATATCACATGGTTATAGAATCCAACACAACCAGGAAATTAACTCTGCTTTATCAGCTCTGCACAAATTCAGAGAAATGTAAGTCTTAGATGTCCACACAGTGTGATAAAAATCCTGTCAGCTTCCTGTGATTTGTTTCATTATGAGGACCAGGTAATCTAGAAGCACAACTGAGACTACTATTGCCATAGCAGTGCCTTTGGTTCAGACAGCATTTTCATTAGTTAATGTTTCAGCATATCTTCCCTCCCTCTGTGTAATGAGGACTACTGAGAGATTTCAATCACTGCAACATACTTTATTCAGAGCAAAAACCCTATTTCAGGACACCAAAAATGCCCACCCCCTCAATACAATCCTCAATGGTGGGAGCACTAAACAAGGCAGACCTGTCAGGATAAGTATTTATACAAACTGCATACTGATAACTGCAATTTTCATAACATAATATCTATTTTCATCTTCCATTTCTGTAGTGCACAGTTTTGCCTCTGTTACTAATATAAATATTTTCCTTATTGTTTTTGACCGCTGACTCAGCTCAAACAGCCCTTACCCTCCCAAACTGCACAGCTCCTCAGCTCCTGCTGCCATCACTCAGTGAGTTTAAAACATGTTCCTGACATATACAAAACAGGACATTTCCCAGATACTCTAAATACTGCAATATTTATGGTGCTTCTCAAAAAGGAAAAATTTTGAATGCACTTCATAACTTTCACACAATACCAATCTTTGACATTATTTTATGATTGTATTCAAGACCAACAATATATGCATACAAGGGATTGAGTCCATTATCAGATTTTTTGCTATTTTCACTTTGGGAACTGTTTATGGCTTTTGGCAATACCGATGGGCAGATGCGCAGATTATCTATAGAGCTGATGACAAACAACAAACATGCATATATTCATGAGTGACATTATGAACATTTAGTGAAATAATTTTCTTTCACTATTATTATTGTTCATTATATTAAGAACAATTGAAGCATTAGCTGTATTGAATATCTCATGTGATCATTGTGTTTGTGCTACAATTATTACCAGGATAGTACAACTATAAATAAACATATGAGTAGGATTTATCTCTCTTTCTTGGTGTAAATATTGTTGTACTTCTCTTTATGGTTAATTGTTACACTCTATATAATCATTCTTAAGTCATATATATGGGAAATTATCAGTGGTTGCTCAATGGACATAATAGCTTTTTCCTTAATTTGGTAAACACTATTAAGTATGTCGCTTTAAATATTCATAAGGATTCTTTCAAATTGAAACTAACTATAGGCCCCAGGAGACTGTTTTTATATATAATACAGGATTCATTTGGGAAATATAAATAATTTTTTCTCTTTATGCTATACACTGGATAATCCACATGTGGTTTTTCAGAGTTAATGTAGTGACATATTTACTACCATAATATTTATTTTCCATCAGCTCTTATTATGCTCTCACTTTAATTTGTGAGTTTACATACTACTATTATTAGTGGATGACCCCTACTGTTATGTACCCTTTTGGAAAATATACTAGTTAGTATATATTAAGAAATATATGACCCAACTAATACTTGGACTTCATTGAACGATACAGGGTCTGTATGCCAGGGTTTGTCTTTTTCTCTTGGACCATCTAAACAATTATAATCAATGAATACATTTATTATTTCTATTTGTACAATTTTGAGAATTTGGGTGCCCAACACTTGACTTTAGTTTTGTTGACTATTGCTTAAGGTATTTTACCATTATTGTCCTGTAAATGACGTGGCTATAGGGTGTGCAATTTTTGTACCTACCATTATATGACCATTATTGTCTGATTATCATTGGATTTGTATACAGGATGTGGTTGCTTCTAATAACACTAGCTTGATTCAGCATTGGAATATATATCCATTATGGATTTGAATAAAATATTTTTGGATCTATCATCGGATAAGGATGATCTTGCACCTTTTGGCATTGGTCATGATTCTGAGGGCTCTGGGAATATCACTTCCATAAAGCCTGAACAAAAATGTGAGAAACTTTTTGCTGAACTTAATAAAAATATGAAAACACTTAGGTCCTGTGTTTGGCACCATAAATTACTCAAAGCCTATTTGGCCAAGGGCATTTGCCCTAGGGGTCTGAGGGTTAAAATTCAGCCTTTGGTAACTGACCCTGATGAAAGTTTAACTACAGAATGGTCTTCTATTCAGCAAGAATGTTCAATGAAGTTTGTCAGCTCTTTATCCAAGTACTATATTAGGATCATTGATAAAGAAACAACTCAAGTGTTAAAGCTAATAGAGGATTGTAATCGGTATCAAAATGATACTTTTTTCCCTGTTTTACTATCAAAACTTAGCACTGAATTTTTAAATTTTGACACTATTCTTAAAGAAAGAAAACTTAAAAAATTCTCTCGTGATCTTTCTGACTACGAGAAGGGACAACCTTTTAAAAACACTAGACATGTTAGATTCCAAGATGGGTACAATAAAAATAAAAATGTATCCAGTTCCAAAAGGAAACGTCCACGTTCGATTCTTAAGGGACGTAGCAATAACACTGAATCCACTGATTATGACACTTCATCAGGGACAGATACAGAAACACAGCCCACCATGGATTCCCCAACTCCCAAACGAAAAAACTATACCCCCCCTTTAGGGAATATAGAGGGAGGAGGGGTGGCAGGAAACACAGGAAAAGTTACAAGTCTACAAAATTTGATGGAGGTACTAACGAACAAGTAAACAATGTATGTAACATTTCTAACACTGTACTTACACCTGAACAAATATCTCTACTAAATAAAGGATTATCTTTCATTCCTGTTTTTTTTTGTTTCTGAGGACATTTTTACACAAGATCTATTTTCTTTTTGCAGTCTTATTAATCTCAAATTATTTTTTCAGGATAAGGGGGATGATGAACAGTTACAAATGGATACCTTCAAATTTCATGCTTCATCATTTACACCCCCGATGCATCCTACTGTTAATTTATTTCTATGTAGTGTACTTAATGAGTTACATTTTCAGTTTAATCATTGTTTACCTATGTCCAATAATATGACTGATGGAGAGATATCCTGTTTGGAGGAACTTGTACGGAATAAAGATTTGGTCATTATCAATGCAGACAAAGGGGGAGCGGTTGTGGTGTTGAACTGGAGCTATTATGATATCGAAGCTCACAAACAATTGAGTGATGCTCGATATTACACTAAAATGCCACTGGATCCCACCCCTGTATTTAAAAAAGAAATTGATGCTTTTTTACATTCTGCAGTTGATAATGGGATTATAACCACCAAAACATTAAATCATCTAACAATCAATGACCCTGCTAGACAGTTCATTTATTTTCTGCCAAAAATTCATAAGGATCTTTTACATCCACCAGGCAGGCCCATTGTGTCGGGCATGGGCTCACTTACTGAGCCACTATCTGAATTTCTGACTATGTATTTGAAACCTTTGTTATCATTTGTTAGATCTCGAATTCAGGACACTACTCAATTTTTGGGTATTGTTAATGATATGCAGTTAGAACAGGATTGGTGGCTTTGTACATTGGACGTGAGCTCATTATATACTAATATCCCACATTGGGCCGGACTTGAGGCTATTGAATTTTGGCTCTATAAATCTAATATGTACCAACCAGGATTTAATACTTTTTTGTTAAATCTGACTGAGCATGTGCTCACTAAAAATGTTTTTTTCTACAATCAGGAATGTTTTTTACAGATCAGAGGTACAGCGATGGGGGCCTCTTTTGCCCCCATATATGCTGATCTGTTCATGGCTTATATTGAACAGATTATGATTTATGATGACACTCATAATTTGTATTTACCTGAAATCGATATTTGGCGGAGATATTTGGATGATTGCTGGATGGTGTGGAGATCAGATATTTCATATCTTCAGGAATTTATGGAATACTTAAATGATAACAAATGGGGAATACAGTTTACCATCACCTATGATCAAAAATCCATAACGTTTTTGGATGTTTTGGTTACTAGAAATAGGGATAATACCCTTAGAACTGAAACTTATAGTAAGTTTCCCCAATATAACACCTTACTCCATGCCTCCAGCTTTCATCCAAAGCATATCGCCAAAAACATTCCAAAATCTCAATTTATCAGAATTAGACGTAATTGTTCTGATAATACCAGCTTTGTTCAACATGCTCAGGATTTACACAATAGATTTATTGATAGGGGCTATAATTCAGGGTATGTTACAATGGCTCAAAACTTTGCCTCGGGCCTACACAGATCAAATCTTTTGATGTATAAAAAAAAACCTATGACCAAAAACATTTTACGCTTTACAACTACATTTGGCAGAAACACTAATAAATTGATGAAGATCATTAATGATAATTGGAATATATTGGAAGCGGATGTCAAAATCCAAACAATTATTCCTAACAAATGTTCCTTTTCTTTCCGCAAAGGAAAGAATTTAGCGGGATATTTTAATCACTATAAACATCACTCTGAATCCACATTACCCCAGGTGTATCAAACAACTATCTTGGGGGATAAACTCATTGGCTGTTTCCCATGTGGCCATTGTGTCAATTGCAGATATATCCTGAAATCAAAGGAATTTACTAGCAGAAATAGTAATAGAGTTTTTGATATTCAATTCTTTGCCAACTGTAATACTGATTGGGCCATTTACATGGCCTGTTGTACTTGTCACTCATTCTATATTGGGCAAACCTCCCGACCCTTTAGGTTACGTGTGTCTGAACATCTGAGTGATATTAGATGCAAAAGAACATCCAATGCTTTATATAAACATACACTTATACATAATACAGCTCAATTTCACTTTGTAATTATTGATAAACTTATTGGTGATAGAACTAATAAATGTGGCTGGCATAAAAAACTTGATGTTAAAGAAAAGAAATGGATCACCAAACTTGGTGCTCTCTTTAGCCCAGGGCTTAATGAATATTTATGAAAAATCTTGTCAGTATATATTTAATGAATATTCATGAGTATAGCAATTCTTGTCAACCAATCAACTATTTTTTATGAATGTATAAAATTACATGATGATTGGCTTTTTTGTAGAACACTGAAGAAGGCTAGGCTAAACCCGGGCCGAAACCGGTTTGTTTATGAGCTTTTCATGTTGCTTTAGTAGTTTTTAGATAAACTACTCATTATCTGACGGCTCACTTGTTGCTGGCTTGTGTTTTTTTTTTTGTATTCAAGACCTGCCATCTTAAACACTTGAGTATTTTTGAATCTCTGTCAAAACTTAACTCAGTCTTTTTCTCTTCTTCTGTTCTCACTCTTCCGTAACTGGCTTACCATAATGATTTCCTTCTTTACTGCAATCTCCCAATATCTGACATTCCTTCTTTAGCAACTGGTACTTACCACACGACCACACACCCACCCACCCACACTCCCCAGACACCTAGTCTATGCTGAATTTGCAATCACTATACTTCAGGTATTACTTGTACTCACAAAAGTATCTGCTATAATCTTTTTGTAAGTTTTTCTCTAAATATTTTTTGAAGCTTCCCCCATGGTTCTTTAGTCTTTCATGACCCAGTCAGTCCTTCCCAGTAACCAAATGTAAATAAATAAACAATGGCAAAGACATATCAGTCCCAGAGTTCCTCCAATTGACCGAGCTTCAGTTAGCGTGTTTCATGATGAAGGGGCCAGCTGGTGACGGATGGGAGTGAGAGGCCATAGTCAGCTCACCTCACTCGTGGTGGGGGAAGGGGTTAGGCCTAGTATGTTGCAGTTACCTAGTGAAATCCAGGTATTATAGCAGGAGGCAAACAGGCTCAATGTGTGCTTCAGCTTCCCAACAGTATGAATCCACTACTGTGGTACAAAAGCACATACAGCAGTGAGTCCTGCCTTACAGGCCTTGGTTTGGCACTGCACTCACCAGCCACCACAGGAGGGGAACAATAATATTAAGATTAACTAAACAGTCAGAGTGATGACCCTGGCTTTCACCCCTATGTGGCTGAGTGGCTATCAGGAAAGGGAATGAGAGGACTACTGATACACCAGCGAAGGCACTGATGCTTTGTGGGAATGGCAGGAAAAAAGCAAGAAATTGGAATATATTTAAAACTTTGGTTAACTAGTTTGAGTTATTACACAGCTATTGATGCCCCCCTTGGGCTAATAAAAAGATGCTATTCCATAAATTAGCATAGGCATTTCTTTCTCACTATAATGTACTACAATACCACGGCCACATGCTTCTTAGACATCACCAGTTGAGAAAGCTCAACAAGACTGCACGGCTCCAGGCCTGTGACTAAGCCTTCCAAAACCTAAAGAAGAGCTTACACTGGCAAACTATGCTAGTGAAACTTGATTTTTTAAATACTACTGCGGTCTGTCTAGACTGATGAGGCAGACCTATGACTAGCCAGTACTACGTCATGCAGCCTCTCTCGTAAAAGTGGGCCATTCATTACCCATACAGTGGGGCAACAGCTTATCTAGAAAGGTCATCATTTAGGCAGCCATCAGTTGTTTATTTTCTTCAATGGCTCTAACCTTAAAGTGCATTCCTAGTAACATGCAGTGTCAGCATGCAATGGGCATCAGAGAGGGTGTGTCACTCACTTCCTCAAATGTTATTACCCCCTCAGGACAGCCCTGCTCCTTTGAAGCCAATGCTCCTGAAAACCCTCCAGTCTCCACTGGGAATTCAGCCATGGGATCATACACCCTGAGCATGCAGTCTGACATCCTTCACCTGAGGAAAGGTGTTCCAGTAAAACTGTCTCTTCCCTCTGCTACCCCCATACCTGAGCAGCTAATCAAAGTCAGGCCACCTGGGTTATAGTCCGATCTTTGTCTCTGTACTTCATCAGAGCTGGCTTAGTACCTCATTGTTATGACATCATAATATCCATTGCTGTATCCTATATGGCAAGTGTGCAGGGACCTTATAAACCAGGGGTATGTTAAAGGACTCTTCAAAATACCCAATCTACCTTCTGTAGCTACCATTCAGTTATTCCCTTTCACTACCAACTTTAACCAGTTTGGTGTTAGACAGCAGAACCCTAATAAGGATGGGGTAAAGGGAGTGGCTGCCTATGTGCAAACTGTCCAGCATGATCAGCAGGTGCCTGCAGTGCTCATATATCACCATTGATTTCTGAAGCCACGTGGATATTAGAGATTCATAAATGAATGTTGATACTGCATTTGTGGTCATATCAGAATGATGAGTGTGTGGTAGTAATTGTACAAGGAGTTTGCTACAGTTACAGGAGCACTGAAGAGCTTTTTTGTCTGCTTTGGGAAGACTTTTTTTCTTTTGCTAGAGGGGTGCCAGTTTGGGGAACTGCACAGAGCACCAAATGACGTAGTTATGGTTCTGTTTAGACAGTGACAAATCATATTTCTGGCAAGCAAGGAAAGAAACTGAACTGGATGCACCATCTCTCCGGTTCAGAAGAATCAAGCTGGACTGTGACCCAGAAAACTGGGGATTCATTAGCAATTCCGGTTCCGGAGGAGCCAGCAGGGTAGGGTAGCAGTAGGCAGACACTATCAAGTCCCAACATCCTCCTTGAAAAGATATACAGGAAACTATATGGACACCAAGATTCAATCTCCTCAGAGAACTATAACACTTTCGTCAACAATATTAATTTCCCAAAAATAGAAAAGCATCAAATTGAGCTCTTGAAAGCTCCCTTTGTATCAGAAGTAGTTGCGGACGCAATTATAAGCTTACACAAAAAAGAAAAACCCATGTCCCGACGGCTTAACTTCAAACTTCTACAAAATATTTGCCCCCAAATTGATTCCTATCCTTCTTAAAGCCTACAATCATATTAGCAAATTTGGTTTCAAGGACTTATACCTGAACAACTCCAAGGCTATCTTTATACATAAGCCCAACATTGATAAAACCATTCCAACAACCTACAGACCAATATCTTTCCACAATACTAGCAAATAGACTTAAAATATTACCTACAATTATATCCCCAGAACAAGCAGGTTTTATGAAGGGGAGACAGACTTGGGATAATACCCTCATGTTGGATACAGCCATGTAGATTTTGGTGAAAGAAAAGCTCCCAGATATCTTCTAGCACTTGATGCCACTAAGGCATTTGACAGAGTTAACTTGGACTTCTTATTTTTGACCTGACAGCATTTCAACATTCCAAACAAAGTCATAAAAATAATTAAAATACTTTATAACTCTTCATTTACCACATTTATAAATAAACCTTGCTATAACAAAATAAAATTAATTAATAGTACAAGACAAGGCTGCCCTCTTTCGCCATATCTCTTTAATATTTATATTGAACCGCTATTTATTTATCACAGAGAACCTTTCATCATATTCCCAGGATACTGAATAACAACTTGCTGTTCTCAGCCTTTGCTGATGACCTCAACATATACTTCCAGTTACCTAATTCTGATTTAAATAAAATTTTAAAAACTATCGATATCTTCTCGAAAGCCTTCAGTTATGAAGTTAACCCCTCAAAGTCGCTCATCTTTTCCATTAACCCATTAAAACACAACCCATCTTACTTTCCAGACACTGCAATTAATTTAAAATATGATTTTAATTACTTGGGTATAAGTTTGTTCACAATCAAAAATCTCCTTTCAAAATAACCTTCTAAAAATTTCGACAAATATTGAACATGATCTGGATAGATGGAAAAACATGAGACTTCCTGTTTTGTCCAGAGCAGCAGTAATAAAAATGAACATTCTTCCCAAAGTCTTATACCAATTAAATGCAACCAATTCTATTATTCCTATGGACTTTTTAAAGAAAATTAATAAAACCTTAACTAAATTTAATTGGTTTCCAAAAACCACAAGAATTACTCTACCAAGACTAATACTCCCAAAAACTAAAGGAGGTCTGGGTTTACCGGATTTTAAGTTATATTACGATATAATATGTGCCAATCTAATCCTTCTAATTGTCAATCATAACCCTATAAACTTAACCAACACTCCACAATGGATCAAACTATGGCACGCTCATGTCAAAACACATAACATAAACCCTGTATTCTTACCTTTCATGGATAGATTCATACTAAAGGACACCAAAATACATATTCTAATCAAATATAAAATCAAAACATTTCAAAATCTATTCTTCCCTTTACACCTTGAAAATATGCTTGTCCTTCTACCATCTGTCCATCTAAACCCAAACCTGAAAGTAGGCAATAAAATGTTAAACTTGGACCAATTTCATTAAGCGATATTAAAACTAACCTAAACCTAAGCAACAAATATACCATAATATTTGAGACAAATTAAAGAACTGTTGTCTTCTATTAGAGGCATCTCAGATGGACTTGAGGAAGAAGTAAACCTTGCACAATCCCTAAAGAAATTTTTAAAACTCAAAAACAAGATGCTATCGGCTTCATACAAATTAACTTTGGCTATTAAGTACCAATCTTCACTTACATATGCTCAATATTGGAGGGATAAAAATCCTAATTTAACTGATGTTCAACTCACTCTTGCTTTAAATAACACAAACAAATTCTCTCCCTTCAAGAAGCTTGTATACACCCAGTTGATGATTAACAATAATGCCTATTATACTCCAGAATGACTAAACAAGTTCTTCCCAAGCACCTCTCTCCTTTGCCCTTTTTGTCCATCACAACCAGAGGACCTTTTACATATTCTCTGGTACTGCAAATATGCACATAACCTGTGGAACTCATTAAGGGTCAAACTTCACAAAATGGGCTACGGCAAGCTACCCTATATTGGGAATTTGCTATTTTGCATGCGAGTCCTATTGATATGCCCAAGTCTGACTTGAATATCCTGATTGCTCTATTTGCATTAGTCTTATATCACCCGAAACTGACTTGACAGGTCAAAACTAGAGTGGAAGTATATCGTTATAGATAGAGTATATTGTTAATATGGCCTCTAAATACATCATATCTCATAAACTATTTATAGGTGATAAGAATAAGTGCACGAAATGTCTCAGGTTCTGGAATCTTATCCTGGAACACATTTTGAGATAAACTATAACAAGAAAACATCTATCATCCTATCCCTATACTGATTCTCTAATTCATAAACTATACCAAGAACACGTCTATCATGCTATCCCTATACTGATTCTCTAATTCATAAACTATACCAAGAACACCTCTATCATCATATCCCTATACGGATTCTCTAATTCATAAACTATACCAAGAACACCTCTATCATCCTATCCCTATACTGATTCTCTAATTCATAAACTATACCATGAACACCTCTATCATCCTATCCCTATACTGATTCTCTAATTCATAAACTATACCAAGAACACCTCTATCATCATATCCCTATACGGATTCTCTAATTCATAAACTATACCAAGAACACGTCTATCATCCTATCCCTATACTGATTCTCTAATTCATAAACTATACCAAGAACACCTCTATCATCCTATCCCTATACTGATTCTCTAATTCATAAACTATACCAAGAACTACTCTATCATCCTATCCCTATACTGATTCTCTAATTCATAAACTATACCAAGAACACGTCTATCATGCTATCCCTATACTGATTCTCTAATTCATAAACTATACCAAGAACACCTCTATCATCCTATCCCTATACGGATTCTCTAATTCATAAACTATACCAAGAACACGTCTATCATCCTATCCCTATACTGATTCTCTAATTCATAAACTATACCAAGAACACCTCTATCATCCTATCCCTATACTGATTCTCTAATTCATAAACTATACCAATAACTACTCTATCATCTTATCCCTATACTGATTCTCTAATTCATAAACTATACCAACAACACCTCTATCATCCTATCCCTATACTGATTCTCTAATTCATAAACTATAACAAGAACACCTCTATCATCCTATCCCTATACTGATTCTCTAATTCATAAACTATACCAAGAACACCTCTATCATCCTATCCCTATACTGATTCTCTAATTCATAAACTATAACAAGAACACCTTGTCATCCTATCCCTGCACTGATTCTCTAATTCATAAACTATAACAAGAACACCTCTATCATCCTATCCCTAAACTGATTCTCTAATTCTCCTCCTCATAAGATTTTAAAAGACAGTAGTCTCTGAAGATTTCATTTTTGGCTGTTGTAATGAAGTGATCACTCACTAACTTCAATTGCAGCACTAAATGTAATAGTTGTATATAGTATGTGTAAATGAATCCTGCCATGTACCTCTTATCCTAAATATATGCCTGTATTAGTCCAAACATTCAGTTTAATTGTATAAATGAACCATTTTTTTAGGTACTAGAGCTTTGTCATCCCAAGACTAGTAGTGAAAATCTTGTTAATTGATAGTGCAAGGTAAATATGTTCATGAAGATATGTCATGTTGTATGCTTTTGCATATCAAATCCTGAAAAATACAATAAAATAAAAGTTTGAAAAAAAAAAAAAGTCTCAGTATCCTTGTTACAGCGAGGGACAGAATAAACCACTACAGTGCTGACATCTGCTGGAGACCATGTGAACAGCATACAGTATACCAGAAATGTGAAACTTGGTTCTGTCAAGTTGCAGTCAAAGCAGCTTTCACAAAGATGCATGGAATTTTGCACGTTTGTGGGAGAAATAGCAGGCTGTTAAAACATGAGCAGAAATGCACCCTCACTGTTGCAAGACAGACAGGTTCCCCTAATGGCCTGCCCCCCCCCCCCCCCAACTCTCCATGCTACCTATATAAACTGGAAATGAAAGGGAGAAGTGAATTGCTCAATAGGGGAAAATGGACTAGAAGGTTTCAGAGGCAGGAGAAGAAATAAAAACAGAAAAATTTTGGATGAAATGCTACTTCTTTGTAAAATACATGTGCATTCAATACACATGCACGCACACACATACACTAATTCACAAGCAGTTTTACGTTTAGGGTGTGTGAGGAAACTGGAGTCTCTTGAGAAATCCCCATGAACCAAAAGAGGATATGAAAACTCCACAAAGAAGGCACACAGCTAATAACTGAACCAGAGAGCTATGGATCAAGCGGCAGCAACACCTGCTTTACCCAAAACAAACAGAACTAAAGCATACCACTGAAATAAAAATGATGTCAAGGTAAAATTTATTATAGTACAAGTTCAAAGACATAAAATCTATTATACATAAAAAAATTAAATCTGTAATGCCTTTTATCAAATAATATACATGTAAGCATGTTTGGGTATGTATATTATATAATGTTTCAAATAAGTCTGGCATTTTTATATAAAAAGCAAATTGCAAAACAGATATATTCCATATTCTGTTAGGATCTCTTTAGGAAAAACACTTCCAGTTAGCAGGGTTATCTCTCATCATATATGGAAAACAACAAGAACTACAAAAACAGATTTAACTACTTTCCTTAGCTGTGCACTTATTCATTTCTAATGCAAAAGCTAGAAATAAAATCATTGTGTGTTTTTATGTTCACATTGCATGCCCAGTGGTAAGGCACTCCACTTTAGCAATGTGCTTCACAAGTACCATGGGGGCAATATCTTGCAATGAAATACACCCTGTTGTGCATTATGCTTTAACTCAGCTGTGTTTCAGCAGTAAACTTCCTCACATTTTTCTTGGTAGGGTTTTGCTGTTTGCATGCAAGTTTCCAACCAATAATATGAGTGCAGCACTTCCAGAACAGCCTTGCAGAAGGGAAATTAATAATGACATATAACTGTTCAGCCTTATCTGTTAAAGCTACCATGTCATCCTGCAAGTCAGGATTAGAACACTGCTCACATTATCTGGAGATTAAAGCATTACTAGTACATTTCTATCATCCATAATGTACCAGAAATTGGAGGGACAAAGATCACACATTAGCTTGCATTTATTCATGGCTGTGTAAAAAAATGAGACATTCAGCTCAGTTTCTGGACCAGGTTAAGTAATGCTGACGTGTCATCATTTTTCTTAAATAAACAAGTCTGCATTCAGCACCTGAAAGTGCAGCAAAGGTGAAGTGACTGCATTCCTAGATTAAAATATCATTTAGATTTAAGGCCTTATTTCCAGGAGTGATAAAGGTTTATCTGGTGAAATGTGAAAAGCCAATTCCTTTGAAAGGGCATTAAGTACTGACATTGAATAATGAAAACTTTTGCAGCTGCAAAGCACATGTAAAAAGCAATTGCTTATCTGGGATTTATTGTACATCAGTCACAGAGGAGTTGTTTTTATTGATTGTATGCCAGCCCACACTATGTATTAGACCCTTGGTGAAAATTGGATGTTTTGCTGGTTTGGTTGGTCATAACATTAAGAAATAGCCATTGGGGACAATGTAATCTAATGTAAGGAAAACCGATACGAGAATGAGATACTGTATTATATTATATTATATTATATTATATTATATTATATTATATTATATACCAGAATGGGTGAAAAGGCTGATTTTTTTACTTGTCTGTTTGATCATAACATTAAGAAATGGCCACAGGACATAATGTAATGAAAACTAATATGGGAGTGCAATATTATATTATATTATATTATATTATAAAGGGAACTGCAATGTGTACAATATCACAATAAATACTAAACAAGAAGTGAATGAACCACCTCAGCAAAGAACCAGCAAGCAAAAACTTGAAGTGAAGAAGTAGCAAGAATGTAATATTCAGTTTCACAACTATGAGGACACACAGATTAGGTACAGAATTAAGTTTGCATTCACCAACACAAGAAAGTGCACTGTCAGCCATATGTCAGCACCTACAGTGCTAACATTTAATAATCAAAAACAGCTATTTTATTTTAAAATGAAAAATGAGAACTGTAAACCTCTCTGTTCCGCTCCTGTGTTTTCTTCACTCTCTCCTCACACATTTATAAGCTACTTTCATTATTTCAATTATATGTTCATTCTTTTCAAATACATTTCTTGTTCTCCTTCCTCTCAACTTTTTTCTCTTCCGTTTTCCAGTCTAAGTGTAATAGTTGCCACTAGTTTTTAGCATCAGGCTTACCTTCCAGGCTCATAAATGTGACCTTGTCAGCCGACAATCTTTCCTTACAATAGTAAACAGTCATCCCCCCAAGGCACTATGCTTTTGAAGCTCAGACACTGATAATTTATTGTCAGTGGTACCACAGAGAAGTGAAAAATATCAAAAATAATCCACAAAAACTTCATATTTATACCACCACTGCAGCCATTTCAAAATGTGATGCACTCTGGCATTCACGTTTAGTATAAGGAAGGCATTATGAATCCTCTGCTGGATTCATTGAAGTGGTGTTTGTTTATTGCTCATAGTTGTGTTACATATTGCAAGTGAGAACTCTCTCATGCTCCAGGAAAAAAATACATCAAATGAAACATTGACTATACAAAAAAACAAATGTAGTGAAACCACTAAGATAGTAAAAAACACCAACTGCAGAAGCTTAAAGTCCAGGAATTATTTAATAAAACTCCAGCGCCTCAGCCAACAAGCCTGTCACAGAGTTAACATCAAAATGACACAAAAACTTCACTTAAATAGCAAAATATCACATCATTATTCAATTAAATAAAACAATTAACAATAAAATAATTTAATTTACAGTGTAAGAGAGTCTTTCACTCAATTTATTTGTTTAAACAAAACCTTAACCTTCTGCAGTTGGTGTTTTTCACTATTTTAGTGGTTTCTCTATCAAATGAAACACTGAATTGGAAACAATAAAGCAAAATTACACCATATTTGTAGCTTTCTTATGAAACAGTACCATTAGTGAGGAGGCACTGTCCTTTCAGTTATATGGCCTCTCTGTTCAGCCCCCTTAACTATTTTAAAATGAGATTCTGTCCATGTTTTAATACTGACAAGTGAAGTATAAAATAATGCTAATCGGGATCACTAAGTTATCAATGTGCCCTGCAGTTCGCTCTCTTTCTGCAGTGTGCGTCTTATGGTAACTTCCCCTTTCCTTCCTTCCTCAGCCTTTTCCTAAAATTCACTTTGATTAAGAAGTATTTCTTATCAATATGAATTGTGAATGAGCACTTTAAGGTACAAAACCAGAGGGCTGGTGGGCAAATATAATTGTTTATTTAAGTGACAGCATCACCTACGAAGATAGCAGTCATTTAGACCATTTTTTGAGAGAGATGAACACTGGATAGGGGTGACCGCAGTGGTGCAGCGGTTAGCATTGTCACCTCACAGCAAGAGTGTCTCCAGTTCAATTCTCGGCTGGGGTGTCTTCTATGCAGAGTCTGCATGTCCTCCCTGCTGTCTCATGGGTTTCTTCTGGGTGCTCCGCTTTCCTCCCACATTCCAAAGACATGCAGTAGGTGGATTGGACACTCTAAATTGCCTGTAGGTGTAAGTGGTATGTGTGAAGACTGGTAGAGATGGGTGAAGGCTGCCAGCCTAGCCAGATAATTCTATCATTTGTAAATATGAATGTTGAAACAATATGGCAACATTGCCATCTGCTGTAAAGATAGCTATGTCAAGCATTTCTTGTTGGTCCTTTGAAATTAAAATGATTTCATCACTGCCTTTGATGTTTTACAAGTCGGCTCCAGTCCGGCTAGATGAAGGCCTCCTGCCTATTGTTTTAAGGCTAAAGTTAATGACCAGAATTTACATGTGGAATGTCCTTTATTGCTCTAAGTGTAAAAGAATGTAAATGCAGTTTCTGTCAGCCTGGGAACACCAGGAAGGTGTAAAAGATGATGTAATGTTTAGCAGAACTGGAGTTTCAATTTAAACAGCAAGAACCAGAGATTATGAAGCATTTTGTCTGACTAGCCAACTCACAGCACTGCCTTATGCTCTATGTAAGTAAGTTATTTTAGAAGTGTGTTTTCTTGTAGCAATAGCTAGGAATTAGAAAAGAGTAGACTAAGTATTTTTCTGTGATGTCAGAACTGTACTACTGATTTATTTCAAGTATTTCTGTGTGATCTCTGAACTCTCTTGACTAGCACTGACTGTGTAGTGGAAAGTATTGTCTTGTGGTTTTAATTATTTATTATTAAATATTTTAAAACCTTTTAACTGTGGTTGGTTTTGTGTATAGATCATTTAAGCTCTTTAGAGTACTTGTATGCCTTTGGTAAAATTGTACAAAGCCACTCCTATAGCTTTAGCCGTATGCTAGACTACCAACTGGATAATAATATTGCACAGTGATAATAGGACACCCTTTTATGGGCCTTTGAGGAGCTGATAATTATTAGCTGGGTGGTGGCAGGATTTCTACCGTATAGTCTGGGTAAAAGGGACACAGCTGGAGAACCTGTGCCAGCCTTCCCTAGAAGTGTCTGTGTGGTTATATAAACTCTTATCTCAAAGTGTGTGTGTGTGTGTGTGTCAGCTACATGGGCAGGGACACAAAGCACTGGTTGGACAGAGAGGGTGCTGGAGATTTTAGCTTGCCCAGCTAGGATGAGATCTGGACCCTATGGCTGTGCCAGTAAGGAGTCTTATTGGGGACCTGGGGAGCAAGGGAGCAACCAGCCCCTGACTGACTGTGATCTCTGTGTGTTCTTAAGGGGAAATTGCACTTTACTGTGTGTAGTTGTTATCCTTTCCTCATATATGAGATGCCCTCTCTGGTGTTAGTGGTGAGGATTAAGGCTCCTTGATTGCTGGGCCAGGGCACGGGCGTTACAGTATGAATGAATTACCACAGGAAGGCTAGCCACCCGATGGTGTAAACCTTGGCTCGAGATGATTGTCACTGCTGTAGTAACACCCTGGCCCCATGTGCAAAAATTTGGAAAAATGGGAAAAGGGGTTGAGGATGGATGGAAACACTGGACAGTAGAATGTTAAACCAATATTAATCAATTAAGCAACATAAAAATTGATAAGGAAACAAATTTTCACATTAGACAAGTATTCAGAAAGAGGGCTGCAGTGTTTCACTCATTGGAGAAGTTGGCTAGTTATACAGGGCTGAACTGTTAGATAAGTAGGCTGCCAGGACAGAGGAATTTAAATAAAGAGAAAAAATGTGTTGGTAGGACTAATAAGTGTTGAAGAGAGGTTAAAGGCATTCAAAGTAACAAGGTAAATAGGCAAATACTGTGAAATAAACACACAGCACTGATTTAACTAGGGTATTTGTAAAGTGATTACTAATGATGTCCACCTTGATGCCATGATATTAGCTCTACAGTGATTACTAATGATGTCCACCTTGATGCCATGATATTAGCTCTACAGTGATTACTAATGATGTCCACCTTGATGCCATGATATTAGCTGACTGTCAGTACTGCTCTCTATTACATTGCACCAAATGTTGGTTATAGCCCCTGCTGCTACAGTAGTTCTTTCCAAATGTCCTTGATGCATAGTCAGGTAACAGTGTCATGTATGGCAAATGAAGTATATTGATGACTAATAACCCTAATTGTCATGGATCGAAGGCCTTAGATTGTTTAAGGTGGTCCATGCTGCTACAAAGGTTCCTGAAAAGTTTCCCTGAGCAATCACGTGGTATCTGGTAGTTCCATATAAAGTGCATCAGTGATGGTATCTTAGAGTACTGTTGCCAAGAGGGGGTTCAATGGATCAAAGTGGACCTATGTTGTCAAAGTAACCCCTCAGAAGTTCTCTGCAGACATATGTGAGAGGGTAGCAATGCAGCTAAGCTGAATAAATATAGACCAGTTACTCTTAGATTCTCTGAATGGTAAAGTGCTGACAGAGATGAGTGGCAAAAGCTAAAAAGAACATTTCCATTCCTGAAGACCCATTCAGGTGGGCTTGTTATGATGCTATTATCAAGCTTCATGATTGATTTGCTGCTGAATAACGGTTTTCTTAATTCAGATGTAATACAATTACAAAGTCTATCTTCTTCATTTGTAAGCCTGTCATAACTGCATTCCAAACACAGCTCTGCTCCCATATAGTTTGTGCCTGAGGATAAGTTGAAACTCAATTAACCAGGGGTGGTTCGTGATACCCTTTACTGGACTGCAGCCTCCCCAATTAAAAAAAAAGAAACTTTATTTAAATTTAGAAGAAAGTCAGCTATTATTTTCAAATTAAAAACAAAAGCTGATATTCTTACTTGCTCTCATTTTCTGGGTGATTATACCTTCATGCAAGAGCAGAGCCCCCAGAAGATCCAAGACAACAAAAATTATCTTAATTCATTTGCAGGTCTGTTTTGAAAAGAGCTTGGCAATACATTTATCCCATCAGTGTGAACTCTTGGAGGATGTCAGGAATTTCATGCAACAAGTATTTTACCAAACTGCTATAGGAAGCAGTGAGGAGCTCTTCTCATTGGATCAGGCTGCCACAATGTTTTTTTTTTTTTACTGCCACTCTGTCTGCCTGCTACTACCAGCATCTAAGAAGGTGAGTGTTTTATTTAAATGTACATATGTATATGTATAATATATGTATGTATGTGGGGAAGGAAGTAAATGCGCTCAACTGTCTTTGATTTTGCAGAATGCAATTTTTTGCCTCATATTTTAGTTCTACATAAATTTTGTGTTTTTTTCCTGGCAAATGAAATTGCAATCACTAAATAATGATGACAGACTTATGAGTTTCAGACTTAATAGCCTTCAGAAAGTATGATAATGCTAAGCACATTATTCTAGCAAGCCTCTTATTGTATAAAAATACTAGCAGTCATTGATTTTGAACCTTTGTCTACCATTATTTTTAGCTTTCTCAATTCTTGAGCAAAGAGGTTGAGAGGTACATGGGAATGGGGTTTCAGTGGTTTTCACATTGTACTCTGACAGCGGTGAGTTGAAAGGATAAATTCATGTGTGACAGTTATTTATGTGTTTATTAATTTATTTGGCACAATCATACATTTGAGGTATACCCTCACAGTCATACGAGTGGCTGTAATTGATGGTCACGTGTGTGTGTGAGTGTGCGCATATATATGAGAGGGCATAGATGCTTTCAATTGTCCCTGAATTTGCCTAATCTCCCTGATTTTTTACCTCCTGTTTCATATATATTTCTTGTAAAGCTTGTGTATTTTATGGAAAATAAATGGGCATTGCAATCACTAATTGATAACGACAGACATTTGAGTTTTTATCTTAATATACTTCAAAAAGCATGTTAATATAAATCCAGTTATTCTAGCAAGCTTGCAATTGAATAAAAAGCAATAGCTGTCACTGATTTTAGTCCATTGTCCACCATTTATTTTTAGCTTTTTCCTTGAGACATTAAGAGGTATGTTGGGGAATCAGAGGCTTTCACTCTGTATTTGCCAGCACTGACCTATATTCCTGTGTCCATCCATGCCATTTTTGTACATAGGGTCAGGGTGTCACTTCAAAAGTGACGATCATCTAGAGCCAAGGTTTGTACTGCCAGATAGCTAGCCCTGCCGCAGTAGCTCTTCCACACCACACTCATGCCTATGGCCAATTTAGAGTGTCCAATCCATCTACTGCATGTTTTTGGAGTGTAGAAGGAAACCAGAGCACCCAGAAGAAACCCATGCAAACATAGGGAGGGCATGCAGACTCCACACAGAAGGCACCCCAGCTGAGAATTGAAATGGGGAACCTCTTGCTGTGAGGCATTAACACTATCCACTGTGCCACTCTCCTACTTATTTGGTGCAGTTGGGCATCTGAGGTATACAGGAAGAGTCATGTAAATGGCTGCAATTGACTGTTGTGTGTGTTTTTTTATCTTAATAGACTTCAAACAGGCATACTATGCATGTATGTAGAGAAGAACTACTGCAGAATGTCTAACTGTTTTTTGCCTCATATTTTGATATGTTCCTCATAAAGTTTGTGTTTTCTCTGGCATATCATGAGTACCGCAATCAATAAATAAAGCAGACAGACATCTGAGTTTCAAACTTAATAACCTTCAAAAAATGCTAATGTAGAGTCAGGTGTTCTAGCAAGATTCTAATTGTATAAAGGCAATAGCTGTCATTGATGTTGGCCCTTTGTCTCCCATTTTTTTTAACAATCTAAGAGGTTGAGAGGTATTGGGGGGAGGGTTTATGTATTTATTTGTTCATTTTGTCACAATCAAACAGCTGAAGTATAAAGTCACAGTCATACAAGTGTGTGTGTGTGTGTGTGTGTGTGTGTGTGTGTGTGTGTGTGTGTGTGTGTGCGTGCACGGATTCACTTCAGAAGCTGGAAATACTGAAATATCAAATTTCAGTATTTCGAGCCCAGAAAGCCGAATCCTGAGAACAGCAAATGTTCAGAAGGGTGAAATTCAAAACCTCAAATACCGGAGGTTTTGAATTTCGCTCTTCTGAACTTTCGCTGTGGTTATGTATTCAGGTAAGTGTGTGTGTGTGTTAAGGGTTTTGGGTAGGGGCTGTGGTATTTGTCAGTGTGTTTTGTTGCTGTGATGTGTGTGTGCGAGGAGAATGTAGCTTCTGTGGTGGTGTTTTGTGTGTGTTTGTATGTAGTGCAACCTCAGAGTGAGAATATTTAAGCGGGGGGGTGTGCAGGGTGGTTTGCTCCATTGTTTTCATGTAGTAGAGAGGTTATGTGGGGAGAATGGTGTGTGTGTGTGTGTGTTTGCAGTAGTACTGCGAAATTCAAAATCTCCGTTGTGCGAGATTTTGAATTTCACTGTTTTGAATTTTCGTGGTTTTATGGATTCGGCTTTCTGGGCTCGAAATACTGAAATTCGGTATTTCGAGCTTCTGAAGTGAATCCGTGTGCACATATATGCATGTGTGGAAAGGTGTAGATGCTCTGAAATATCCCTGATTTTACAGAATGTCTCTAATTTTTTGCCTCATATTTCAGTCTGCTCCTCTTAAAGTTTGTGTCTTTTCTGGTACACCAGTTAAGATTATAGTCACTGAATAATGATGACAGATGTTTGAGTTTCAGACTTGATAGCCTTCAAAAAAATCATATCAATGCAAAGCTTGTTATTCCAGCAACTTTCTAAATATATGAAGCCTTTAGCTGCCCCTGGTTTTTGGTCCTTTTCCCATTGTTATATTTTTCAGCTTTTTCCTTGATTCTTTTTCTAAGATGTGCAAAAACAAGGGTATTCAAAAGGTTGTGTACATTGTTGAAAACCAGCACAAACATGACTGATGGAAAGAAGGGGTGAGAAATAACAAACAGAATTTGAACTCAGCACATGTGCACAATATACTTTGCATCTGGATACTTTTGAAATACTAAAGAACAAGATGTTGAAAAGACAGTTATTTTGACATTGTTAACCCAGAGTAAACACCATGTGGAACCATTTGGTCCAAAATTGCTGGCATAACTACAAAATAATATGTACAACAATTCTTTTTTCAAACTAAACTACCTAAAGAAATTAACTCTCCTAATATTATTGGTTGCTTGGCTTCCAAGAAACTATGAATGGTAAAACAAATGCATAATGTAAAAGTAAAGTTTTCTTCTGTAGAAAATTAATCAAGTCACAGAGACATCTCAGATACAGTGCAAAGCCACAGCAATTTCTTATTTGGCTAAGTTCACCAGTAGAATAACAGAGAAATAAAATGTGATATAGTGCCAGGGAATGCCAGGGATACATGCTCTCAGAAAAGTACCGGCAGCTCTCAGGACTATAGTGTAGCAAATGAAGTGAATGAAAACCTTTAGTGTCATTAAGAAGCATTTAGACTCAAAAGGCCGAGTAGTATTGCCTATTTTGTAATAAAAGAATGACAAAATTCAATAGTTTGGTTCGATTCTCAGCTAGAGCGTCTTCTGCGTGGAGACATGCGTGAATGGGCGTACCTTCGTTGAAGGTTGTGCGTCAGGGCTGGTAACTCGGCACGTAAAAATCAACTACCAATCATTAGCGGACCGGAGTTCCGCTGTGGCGACCCCTAACCGGGAAAAGCCGAAAGACACACACTAGATTTTGATCCACAAGGTTTAAATAATGATACGATTATTCATTGCTTTTGGTTAAAGTAGTAGTCCTGCATCACAGCAATTATCACTTTTCTGAAAAAAAAAAAACAGTATTATGATTGTTGCACATTTCATAGCACAGTGATGATATGAATCACATACAGACAGACGGTCTGCATCAATAAAAAACAAAATTTTCAGATTTTGTGTAAATAGAATGACAAACAATATCTCTGTGACTGTACAGAATATTACAGCAAAGTCCACAGAATAATGTAATGACCATCTACAAAAAATAATGATTTTCACTATAAATAGCATGAACAACTCTAATACAATTCACTTCACTGCATATATCAGTTTAAACTGGGGGGGGGGGGGGTGTCATAATTCCAGTGTAATTCAACTGAATAAATTTAAGAAAAGAAGTACTTTCACACCCCCAATGAATCATACGTTGGCCACATTTGAGAAGGTTGTTACAGATGAGATATATGAATATGAGAATAAAAGGAAAAAACTTTTTAAAAACAAGTTTAATTTACAATTTAGTGAATTCAAACTTTTAAAACAAATTCAGGCCAACAAAAACATAAGAATCATGAAACCTGTCAAAGGTGGGGGGGGGTGATTTACGATACTGTTGAATATGTAAATAAAATTAATAGTATTTTGTTTAATTCAGGAAATTATGAAGTGTCATCCATTAATGAAGTAAATATAGGGTACCATAAAATTGATTTATTTTTAGAAGAATTATTGTTAGATGAAAGGATTGACTCAGACATGTACAATTATTTGAAGGATGAACATCCCATTATTAGTACTATAGTGGGTATACCTAAAGTGCATAAGGACACAAATGATCCCCCCTTCCGGCCTATTATTTCTGGTAATAGATCAAAAACTTTTTCTTTTGGTAAAGTGATAGACAGCTGGTTGAAACCCACCTATAGTAAAATTAAGCACATAGTCAAGGATTTTTGGGACTTCTTGGGAAGGTTGGTCCCAACCTTAGTTACAAAATACATGTTTCTGGTAACAGTAGATATAGTAGATCTTTTTTCAAGCATACCCCAGGAAGAAGGGTTAATTAGATTTAATAATAGTATAGAAAAATTCAGTGGTTTGAACTGGGATGAAATATGCTTGATTATGGAATTCATGGAAGTAGTCCTGTCTTATAATTATATCCTATTTGAAGGAGAGTACTATGGGCAATGTAAAGGGGTAGCTATGGGGGCAGCACGTGCCCCCATTTTTGCTAATCTGTTTTTATTAGATTGGGAAACAGAATACATTCTGCAATCTGAATGGAATGACAACATACTGTGTTATCTAAGATTTTTGGATGATGTGTTTTTAATATGGAAGGGGGATGAGAGTAGCCTCCATGAGTTTAAAATGTACTCAAACACTAGGTGTGATTATTTAAAATTCACATTCAGTGTGGACCAGAGGTCCATATCTTATCTGGACACTCGTATCACAGTAGAGAATGGCAGATTCAAATCTAATATATACAGAAAGGACACCTTTAGTAATGCATATTTGGAATATTCTAGCTGCCATCCTAGTTATCAGAAGAGGAGTATAATTAAAGGTCAGTGCATAAGGGCAGCTAGAATGACATCTGATTGTTCTGATATGGTACTGGAAATGGATATTATAGGGAATATGTTCAAGACAAGGGGTTACCCCATGGGGATGATATCAGATATAAAAGAGTATGTGAAAAAAGAATGGGGGAACAAATACAAACCCATATTAGGAACAGGGACAAATCACATTCAAGGGGTAAATGTGACAAATAAAGATATGGTTATTAATGAGTTCACTAGGGCATGTATTTTGCAATATGCCCCCCAAGTTGGAGATATTAAGAAAATAATAGAAAATAACTGGAATATATTGAAAACTGATGACAGTGTATATAAGACAGTGGGGGGGGCACCCAAATTTGTATCCAAGAATGGATGCAACTTGAAAATGAGACTAGAAAAGAAAACCATGGGCATTAATCATGGACATAAATCCATAGGCACCACAAAATGTGGGAGTTGCAACCAATGTGGGTTAATTATTAGGGTACCTTATTTAATTTTGGATGACAAAAACAGAACAGAGGTTAGATTTCGAAAAGGTAACTGTAGAACTTCTCACTTAGTTTATCTGGCAAAGTGTACCATATGCCCTTGTTTTTATGTAGGGAAGACGGAGAGATGTCTTAGAAATAGAATTTACGATCATTGTTACAAAATAAGAAAACAGGATACTAACAATGCTTTCTGGAGACATCTTAGTGGTAATACACACTGTGATTCCTTTAATTTTGGCATTTTAGAATGTATAAAATTAAATCCAAGAGGGGGAAGTATGAAGTACAAACTTGGAGAAAAAGAAACTAGGTGGCAAATTAAACGCAATGCCTCTGTTTATCCTGGACTTAATGAAACAATCTCTATTAAACCTATTTTGGAAAATAGTGGGTAGCAGAGACAGTTAGAGATTCATAAAAGGTTTAGTTAAAGCAAGGATGTTTTTTATTGTGGCACATATGTCAATATTATAAATGTCAATATTATAAATGTTTTACTGTTACACACTTTATGTGGTAAGCAACTGTTTTTAATATGGTTACAAGTGTGGGAAGTTTGAATGAATATAAATTGTTGTATTTTCTATACAAAAAAGGCAATTGACAAGGAAATGAAGCACTGAGCACTTTAAATTTTCATTACAATTCATTATGTTTTAATTGATTTTACACAATTGATGAAATTAATTGATTCATGTTTGTATATAAGTGGGTAGTGGTAAGGAAGATTCAGTTCTGAGGAAGTCTACATAGAGTAGATGAAAGCGCTTAACTCTTGTGTATGCTATGGACTATAGCTTTTTTTATTTTCAATAAACGCATTCTGTTTAAGACGTGGTGTTCGGTGCTGCTACACTTGACTGAGAGCAGATACTGGTGTTATTTATTAAATTGTCGACCGTTCCAGGTGCTATTCATTTTCTTAACTACCAATCATTAGCGGACCGGAGTTCCGCTGTGGCGACCCCTAACCGGGAAAAGCCGAAAGACACACACTAGATTTTGATCCACAAGGTTTAAATAATGATACCATTATTCATTGCTTTTGGTTAAAGTAGTAGTCCTGCATCACAGCAATTATCACTTTTCTGAAAAAAAAAACAGTATTATGATTGTTGCACATTTCATAGCACAGTGATGATATGAATCACATACAGACAGACGGTCTGCATCAATAAAAAAAACAAATTTTCAGATTTTGTGTAAATAGAATGACAAACAATATCTCTGTGACTGTACAGAATATTACAGCAAAGTCCACAGAATAATGTAATGACCATCTACAAAAAATAATGATTTTCACTGTAAATAGCATGAACAACTCTAATACAATTCACTTCACTGCATATATCAGTTTAAACTGGGGGGGGGGGGGTGTCATAATTCCAGTGTCAAGAAAGTCTGGTGTTCATCAGAAATAATAAAACTTTCCAAAACAGAAAATAAGCAGATTGCAGGGCAACATTAAGGGGCATTTATCACACAGACTCATGACTGACAAAAACACCTACCACTGGTGGCGTATGCAACAAATGTGTAAAGGAAACTGAAGAATGCCTAGAATTAATACATTTCATTATAAAAGACAGAAATTTGGTGGGCATGACTCAAAAGTGAAACAATATACACAATTCTATTCCAGGTAGAAAAGAGGCAGACATAATTAATTTACTGATATCCAGCTAAGAGGCACTCTGTTTTATAGTTCTGTTACTTATAGCCACAAGCAACAAGGGTATGGGTGTGGAGAATCAGTGTATTTTTACATGTTAATATCACCTTCCTTACAGAAGTCAGCATTCAGGCACTCAAGCAATAGAGTAAATATGAAGCTCTCACTAGTCTCACACACACACACACACACACACACACACACAAAAAGCATACAAAAGATCAATTTACTTGCTGCATGGATAGTCATCTAATATAACTAACACACACACACACACACACACATCCATCCATCCACAACCCATTTTTCCCATTCTACACATGGGGTCAGGGTGTCACTTCAACAGTGACAATATCTTGAGCCAAAGATTTACACCGCTGGGTGGCCAGCCCTACCACAGTAGTTCATCTGTACCACTCACTGATACACTCACATCTACAGCCAATATAGAGTGCCCAATCCTCCTACTGCATGTCTTTAGAATGTGGGAGGAAACCAGAGCACCCAGAGAAAATCAAGCGACTGCAAGGGGGACATGAAAAACACACAGACACACACACAAAACGTAAAAGAGTATACATAAAATCATTACTTGCTAAATGGAATATCCTCTAATATAATCATGAGTCTATGGTGTCTTGCATTTTGAAAAAGCTCTTCTCCTCTGCTGAAAACTGACCCCAGCATCAAACTGTATTAGACAGCACTATAATGATGTTCTCTTCCAAAGAATTCTGTAACAAAAGATACCTCTGGGGCTGAAGACATTTTTTTTTTCGGAGAGGAAATTTTTAATACAGAATGAAGGACCTGATGTGGATCTGCATTCTCACAACTCTACAGTTCCAGATTGGCCATACCTATATATGGGATCAGAGTACAGAAGGATGATTGGACACATGCCGTCATGCAGAAATTATGTGGTATACTAAACATTTCTCCGTAAGGAAACATCTGTTGATGCCATTGCTGGTGAAATAATATTTTCCTCAAGAATTAGCAACTGGAGTCCTGTACTGAAATATATATGCCACAGGTTTATGTCAGTTGATTTAATGCTTATTTGACTGAATCACAAATAACTGAACTCAACTGTCTGAAAACACATCTGAATGAATCACAACTGACAGAAAATATTCCACACCACAAATATACTGCAAAATGCTTTTGCAGGAAGCAATTCCCCATGCATCCCCCACCTCCCCACACACACACACACATATATATATATATATATATATATATATATATATATATATATATATATATATATATATATATATACTAACTCCACAATCACACAGCATGAAAGAAAGAAACAAGAAATGGAATGCCTGATTTTGACTGGCCAACTTCTCAGGGGGATTGGTTACCTTTTCTTTGGACAGCTTCTACAATGATGGCATATTTACAGAATTTAAAAAACTTGAACTGTCTCACTTCAGTGCTAGTCTGCTGGCAGCACTCTAGTGTGTGGTCAAGAGAAGACAGACAAACTACACAGAAGGAAAAGACCACAAATCCCTTTCTTTGTTTAGGTTCTTATGGATTCACTACACTGAAACTATTTTATTGGTTTCCTAGGACTGAGTCTTCAGTGTTCCAGCCTCTGGTGAGAGTAGGCATTACCACATGACAGCTACCTGAACTTAAGTTCCAGAGAAGGTTCAGACTGCCTATTTATGATTGGCCAGGTTCTGCTGGGGTGTCAGCTGTATTTTAATTGTCTGTCTTCTACTGGTGAGGGAAGACATACCTGCATGTTTGTTCAGCTTGTCATGTTGCTGCACAAACTACATTAGGACTAAGTAGTGCTAATCCTACTGTGTAACCAGCACAAGCACCTAGCCTACAAATGTAAAGAAAACTGCTACATCAGTGTTGCAGATCACATACATTTCACTGTCTTACCTGTCTCAACTTAGTTGTACTACTGTGATTGGCATCGCTCCTGCCTTATTGCATACACTGGAGACTGTTGCTTCCTTGTTTAACTTGTCAACTTGCTAAATGCTTCATCTCATTGCATCATTACAATTAACGCTGTTATTCTGCAGACTGCAGTGTTACTACATTTAAGAAATATTGCACTGCTGTACCTTGCTGATGTTGCACTGTTTCATTACAGGACTTATCTGAGATAATACTGCACTGTTAGTATTATATCAAGTAAGTTTGCACAACTGCCATTTACTGATACTAGGTAGATAAAAAAATAACGGATTCCAGTTTTAATTATTTCTGTTGTTGCATTGCTGCTTGTTACTAATTACTGTATCATTATAGCATTTAAAGCTACTGCTCTACAGTACTGTATTAGGTAGTATTTGGATAACACGACCTGATATACTTTTGATGCTTGTTCTGATGCAGTTCTGTTACTCCATTGTAACTCTTTGAATTACAGTTATTGCACTTAGATCTATTCATTTAGACTATCTGCACCTATAGTTGTACAGTTATTGCACGTGGATCCATTGGGTTAGATTATCTCTTGCTCACTGCTGTTACTAGTTAGCTCGAAATCAAATTAACTTATTATTTCAGCTACTAATAGTACTTGATCTCACTTTTAAGCATTTTTGTTACATTATTGCTGTTGTTGGTACTGCTTGTTCCATTGTAATTGAAGCTGAAGCTCTTCTGCTCAGTTACTGCATCTGAAACTATTAGGTAAGACCCTCTAGTTCCAGTCGGATACTTTTTACAGATTACTGTTGCTTCATATCTGCTGTCACTTTAACAATGTTTGCACTTGTGAACACTAACACTACTAGCTGTGCTCACAGTGTGCAGCAATCCCATCTTGTAGCGTTCGGCTGCATCCCATTCCATAACAATTTGTTTACTCCAGTCCGGTATACCCTTCTGCTTTTTCATACCTCTGACTGCACTGGCAATTATGGAGTCTCAGTGAACTCTTGTCCATTCTATAGCCAGCCTGGTAGAACTAGGTATATTGAGGCAGTGTAGCAACTGCCTCATACTTACCCAAAACTCTCTATTGATATTTAACAATGATTCAGTACTTGAGAGGTACAAGTATTTATTGAGCTCAGAGGCTACCTTTTCACTTCGAAGCACATTCAGTAAAGCACAGGGCACACGTACACATCTACATATGGCCACTATACCATTTTATGCCAAGGTTTTTAAGAGAAGAATGCCTAAGCCTTCCAGATTAAAGAGCCAGTAGTTCACATTACAACATGTTCACTTTTACCTAGACGCCCAAAGCCAGTACAAATACCTCTAACAGTTGCAAAGGTACAGACTACAAAGCCCTTAGGGCACAGACTGCATCCACCCACTGTAGTATTTTAGTAATAGACAAGTCTCTTATCAAGCAGACCAACATCACCCTCGCCAGGCTGGATAAGAATTAGATGATTGTTATCTGTCTTTGCAGATCCTGGATCCTGGAAGTAGCAAAGGTTCTAAGATCCCTCTGTTCTGGTAAATAAGATTGTGACCTGCCAGTGGTCGCTGTGGGGGGGGGGGGGGGTGAATGACAGTAAGTTCACTTCCCAGAGGAATATGCAGAAGGATAGGACCAATATTGCCATGCTGTGTCTGAGACAGGAAAGACAATGGCATTTTGCCATCAAACAGAATGATGCCTAGATCGAAAGACAAAATAAGTGGCTGCGTGGCTGGTGTAAGGGGATCCAATAAGTGATAACTTAGAGTGAGATGAGATGAGTGGTAAACCTCCCTGGTTTGCAAGAGGTGGTCTGAACCTCTCTTTTATCATGGTTTTCAAATTCTGGCTAAAGCCTTTGCTGCCCCCATAATGGATTTATGGACCCTGATAATACACCAAGTTGCCTGATTATTATCTGCTGGACATTCCAACCTATTAAAATCAAATTTGGAATGCATTAAAATGGCTCTTCATGATGCCAGGAGTCAAAAAAGAAAATGCTTGAATTTGAGGACTTCCGAGAACATGAATGCATACATATGTGTACAATTCCAATTACACAATTTCAAAGTGATGAAAGCGCTCTCTCTCTCTCTCTCAGCTCCTTGATTTGGCGTTATCACGTTTTCAGACCTACTGGTAATTTCAGGGGACTAATAACACATGCAAAGGCTATCGTCACATCATAACTGATTCCTAGGGGCCAAACATTTGAATGCTAAGATGCTCAAATCTCTCTAAACAAGATTAGATACGACTTCATACATAGCTACAGAATACCTGCTATGTCCTCCACTCTGACTGCAATAGCTATCTTAGTGCCTCAGATGACATACCAATCAGTCCTAACATCTTTCTGTCAGGTGATGTCAACTATTTTTCAATAACCGGAGTGACAAGTTCCACCAATGTTCTATGTGCCCAGGATTTCTTTGACACATTCAGTGTTACTTCCATTGTAAAAATGGGTAGCCATCTTACTAGCATCCCAAATACCCTTGTTCTTATCCTCAAAAATATGGCCCCTTCTTGCATATCTCCTCATGTATCACCCCTTTAAATTAAACCACACCTTGGTAACCTTTTCCTTTAAAACTGCTGGCACTTCCTCTGCAAATTCCTCTGTGTTTAAAACCTTCTCAAAAGCAAACCACCTTCACTTAAATGAGGAACTAAATACATTCTACAATAACTACCCTTCAATTAACCCCATTGCTAAAGCTGCTGCTATGTCTGTGGCTGGGATTTAATAATGCTTACATGGAGCTGATCTCCGTGTAGCATAGTGTAACGGCTCGAACGCAGAGTTCGGAGCCTTTGCAATCTAGGAAATTATGCCGGGGGCGTGCACGAGCCTCCCAGCACTGTTCAACCATGCACGCGATCTTGTAATGTAAATCACCTCGTTTGTTGGTGTAAACCATGCAAATAAGGTGATTTGCCAGTCCAGGAAGCAGACCGGGATCTGTGTAGGAGCCATGTCTGCATGAGAAATGTACGCTAAAACCTTTCATGTACAGGAGTACAAAAAAAAGGGGAGCTATGACAACTCAAAATAAATCAAGTATTATTTGCATCAGGCATGCCAATGGCCAAAACTATGGCTGTTGGCATGTAAAACTGATGTAAAATATAAAAAAACCTAAGTTACCTTTACGTGCACGTATTCTATGTGCAAGCGGAGTGCAGCGGGGCCAAAGCATGGGATCTGATCAAATATTAAATTAAAATCATAAAAGGGGATTATTTTGGCTAAAAGTAAATTCCCCATTACACTGGCCAGCATGCAGACTCATACCATGGCAGGTAATAGTGGTTGCTAAGGACATAGGCTGTCGTGTAGTGCTGTAACAAGGGTATAGATAATTAGGTGTATGCAAATTAGCTGTTTACTGAATAGCAAAATGGGCCACCGTGTCTGCAGGTACCTAGCCATGTTGGTGCTATAATGCAATGGTGTAGGCAGAAAAGGCAGCTGACATGAAAAAAGGGTGTGTCATGCTTGGTGTAAACACACTGGAGCTTACAAGTCCGGGGAAATGCAGTACTAAAAGTGGGTCAAAAAGACAGAAATAGGGATAGCTTTTAAGTATTGCTCTTACAAACTTAGAAAGTTGATAGAATGACAGGTTTTTATATATAAATTTAAAATGATTGTATATTTTTCCCCTCTGCATTTGTATCATGAAAGAGCTATACAGAAATTTATAGCTGAAAAACTGAACAGCTCTGGTAGCTTAGTTGTTAGAGTTCTGGCTTTTTATGCAGTTGTTCATGGTTCAAATACCAAGACAGGCCATTCAGCTTTTACATAGGAAAGCATTGATAAATTATTGTATTTTATTTAATGATGTAGTAATTGATATTTGTTAACCAGGGTAGTGTAGCTGATCCAAATTTTCAGTGTAAGTGGATATATGATGTAAACTCACCCATGTAAACACAAGTGTCCCATGCAGTACAGTCACACCCCAAGGTAATGTAATCAAAACAGATAGGGGGACATCATATAATATAAAACATATAACACTTAATAATATGTCAGTAATGAATAATTAATGTCCAATTAGTACATTTATATAAATGAAAACTGAGCAATGCTTATCAGTGCATAGCTCTTTTTAGCCGGTTTGACCATTGCTTACAAGTTTAATTGTAAGCAGCATTCAGCCCAGCTAAGCAGATTTGTGCACCGCTAAGTACCACTCACCATTTTTGAAACCAGATAAGCACAGCTAAGCAAGAAGGTGTGTCTGAGGCCACCTAGCTATGCTTAGCTGGAATCATAAATGCTGAGTGTGTTTGTGTCCAGGGGAGGGCCCTTTCCACTCAGCAAAGTTCCCACTAGCTGCAACAGTTTTAAAGGCCTGAAACTAGAGGAAATGGGGGGGGGGGTAGCAAACAAAAGGCAATCAACTATAAATGACTAATAAGGTCTCTGCCACTCACAGTAGCCCATTCAAACCCCTCAATAATGTAACTAGTAGGTGGAATGTATCATAGTCAGCCAATCACACAAGCAGCATCTGCAGCACACCTGTATAAAGTATCCAAATACCCTTCAATCTGATTTCCCCACATTCTCAGCAACATGGGAGTACACACTTGGGAATTTTAACTGACAAAATGATAGGGGGTGGTGCTGTTTTGTTACATCTCTACATGCTACAGACTGAGGGTGGTGATGATGATGATGCTGACAAGTAGCCCAGAATGATTAGGAGAAATGTGTTCAGACCCAGGGTAACCTGTCAGGGGCTACATAAGCTGAAGATAGTAGAGCGCTACAGGGTGGACAGGGAATTACTTCATCAACTCACTGAGCTCTGCTGCCCTCACCTTAGACCCACAGGCAACAGAGGGGAACCCATCCCAGTGGAAACGAAGGTATGTGTAGCCTTAAGAATATTAGCTACAGGTCCTTTCCAAAGACCTACTGGGAGCATCGTGGGGGCTCTCACAGGCATCCACATCCAGGATACTCCACCATTTCCTGGATGTCATGCTAAGACATGCCAGTGAGCACATATATTTCCCCTGAGGAGAGGACCGACAATATTCGTCTCTTCCACCATGTAGCAAACTACCCACAGGTAGTGTGTGCCATAGACTGCACCCATTTCCACATCAAAGCACCACCCAGTGAGGAGGGTAGAATCTACGTCAACTGCAAAGGCTATCACTCCATCAACTGCCGGTCATGTGTAATGCCCAGGGCATTATCATCAATGTGTGTGCTGGTAGACCTGGCAGTTATCACCACTCCCACATCTGGCACACCTCACAGCTGTACCAGGCATTTTCCAGGGGGGATATCCCATACAGCCATCTCATGGGGGATGCTGCCTATGCACTGGAACCATGGATGATGACACCAATCAGAAATGCACACACACACACACACACACACACACACACACACTGAAGAACACCATAATGAGGCACATGCACAAAATAGGAACATAGTAGAGTGTTTGAAATGCCCAAGTTAAGGTTACGCTGCGTTGACATACAAGGTGGAGCCCTGTAGTACTCCCCAGCCACATGTGCACACATGTTTATAGTATGTGCCATGCTATACAATATGATCCTGTGGAAACAGCTGCAACAGGAACCTCACAGGGAAGGGATACACAGACCCCCATCAGTGCTAAGGTTACCACAGGCACAGGGGGACACGGAGGAGGAACCCCCTTAGCCCGTCCCTGTAGGCAGACGTACGTGTGCCCAGTATGCCCTGGCCTTGGCAAAGAGGCAATGCATAGCACATACACTGGCACCCTAGGAACCCAGGAACTGACACCTTTCTCTGACTTGCACACACAGTAAAAATTGTGCCAAACACATCACACTTTCTATACCGTAACATGTATAGGCTGTGGCTGTGTACTGTGTGCATCCAACAGAGTCAGCCCTGAAGCAGTGTCTTCACAACTGCTGCTGCCACAAGATAAGTCACCCTTCCTAACAATAAATGAATGGCGTAGTACACTGTGGTAGCATATGTATGATATTGCTGCATGCATGCATGGGAATGGAGTGGGTTACTGGGATAGCAGCAGACAATGGACAGCTATGTGGGACAACAGGTACACGCTGGCAGGTTCTGCTTGGCACATGATATGCAGCAGGCCCTATGTCAGCAAAGTCCCCTGCACTATGTGAGGGACTTGCAAACAGCAGGGTCATAGGACAAATGTATGGATGTCAATGTTGGAGTCCCATACAAAGGTCTAAACCTCCAACAGCAGGAAAGCTGTACAAAGCCATCACGAAATGTGTGGCAAAGGCGCAAAAACAGGCACATGCCATAAAGATTGCTCTTACAAGCATCGAAAGTTGATGCAATAACAGCTGTTGTAGTAGCATGACTTCTCTGTAGTGTGGGCAAGAAGTCTGAAACTCAAATGGCTATCATAACTTTCTAACTTCAGTCTTAAATGATTTCACTAATATCTGGCACACAACCACATGTGTAATGAAAAATGGAAACAAAATATGAGCCAAACATCTCGACAGTCAGTGAAGATGTGTACAGTTGAGTGGTATGACCCCCCCCCCCCCAACATACCCGTTGTATAACTGCAGTAATGTGTATGTTTGTTTATCTTATTTGGAAAAAAAAAGTGACATGTATGTTTGTAAGGTAATAGCAGCAGACCACACATTCCCAGGCCTGTCACAATCAACTTGATACCTTGTTCCAGTTCTACAATATGCAGGGGTCAATGTGCTCTGTATGTTTGTGGTTAAAAGTGTCAGGAAGTACACAGCACTTACTGGTGGCTGTTGTGACCTACTGGTTGAACTATAGGACTGTGGTTGTCAGGATCCATGGTTCCACACTGACCGTGGCAACAAATCCACATATCAACTACACCTACAGTAGGAGTTATACAGACTGTCCAGAAGAAATATATGTTACTGCAGGAAAGCTGGACAGTGGAAGGACAGAGGGCCACACATATAGATAGTACACAGCTCTGAGTAACATACATGGTGCCTAGTATAACAGCAGGGTGCGACAGGTTAGTGTACTGCAAGGATATTAAGGCTGCCATGTTACTGTGTCAGTACAGACAAGTCAGTGGGCACCATCCATACCCCTGGAATTACAGGGATTCATAGAATGTCCACACCTATGCCACCTATATCTGTTGTGCTTGCCATAAATTTGCATTTGTCTGGCAAACTATCTGTAAACAAAATTGGTTGATGTGACAGACAGTTGAGATGCACACCTCATACCCATAAGAAAAGGAAAACTAATACAAAAACCTTCTACCAACTGTCTACGTTTGGATCAGAAATATTAAGACCCTTGTCCCCGTGTCTGGGCTTGTGTACAACTGTCATCTATGTGCCTGCCCAGATGTGTGTATGTAAGAGTTTGACAGCTATGGCCAACATGTAGCCTTATAGTAAAAGTGAAACACAACACAAACCTTCTGAGGACCACAGCAGATGTATGGATCATAGGAAGTTACTAGGCTATTGGCCCTATGGACCTTACAAGCCTAACCAAGAATTTAGCCCATGTTCCAACAAGTCAGCCCCCTATGCCACTGTCCAGCAGGGAAATAGGTGGAATAGAAGGGGTGTATATTATGTTCCCCATCCAGTTATCCAGGTTGCGCTTAAAAAGGTTTAATGAGGTACTTTGCTTTATGTGGAGAGGGAGTCTATTCCACAAAAGGGGAGTCTCTGGGATACAAATCTCTCACGCCAAAAAAGCCCTATTGATGTTACAGACCAGGTTGAGGTCTTGGGTGCAGGTTACACGAGTGGAGCTTGACTTGCAGATATGCAGCAGTCCCATCAGGGCAGGGTCTGAGATTGCTTTGTATGCCAGACAGAGGTCACCTCGGAGGAGTCTGTAGGAGACTGAGTAGAGGGACAGGGCTTTTAACCTATATGTGTAGGGTAGATGTTTGAGGCCCTGGATTCCCTGGGTGAGGAATCGCTATGGTCTCTCCAGCTGCTGCATGTGCTTTGTGAGGTACATGCCAAAAGGGGCATTGTATTCAATAATCGGTCTTATAAGGGAAGAATGCAGGGATGTTATAACCACCTTGTCCCTGGATGAGATACCCTTACTAATGAGGTGGGCCATGTAGAAAGCTTTCCATACAATGGAGGCAATATGGTGGTCAAAAGTCAGTTTGCTATCAACCTGGCTTCCCAAGTCCCTCACGACTGATTGCGTGCTTAGTGCCTTATCAATGTGATAATTTTTGGGGACATCATTCTCCCCAAAAGGGATGATGATGCATTTTCTGGCATTCAGTTTGAGGCCATGTTTCTGGCACCAATCATTTGTTTGGGTGCAATCCTCTTGGAGGATGTCCACATCACTAGGGGAATTGATGACAGCACCCAGCTTGCAGTCATCTGCAAACTTGGTCTGCCAGAGGTCACTAGATTTGTCCTGCACCTTTGCGAAGGTATCCCAAACAGCAGTGGCCCTAAGACCAATCCCTGGGGTACACCACTTGTTGTCAGTCTACTACTTGAGGTGGCTTCCCCTATTTTGATTAGCTGGGTTCTATCAGTGAGCCAGTTTGCTACCCATCTGGTAACATATGGATTGATGCCTAGTTGAGACAGTGTATCTATTATACCTGAGTGGGGAATAGTATCAAAGGCCTTGGCCAGGTCAAGGTAGACAGTGTGCATAATCTTCCCCTCATCTATGGCCTTGCTGACTGTCTCAAAGAAGTCAACCAAATTTAACACGCATGACCTCCCGTTGACAAAAACAAACTGTGTGGAATCAAGTGTCTGGAGGTTCCCAATGTCCTTGTTAATGAGGTCCATGATAATCTGCTCCATGGCCTTGCAGATCAGGCTAGTCAGGCTGATGGGTCTATAATTTCCTGGATTGGTGGACTCTCCACCTTTGTGCAAAGGGATGACAGTAGCTGTCCTCCACTCAGCTGGGAAGAAGCCGGTACTCAGGCTTTGGTTGAGTAGGGTGCCTAATGGTCCTGCAAGTTCCTACCTGACTTCAGGTAGGATGCAGCATGGGATGTTATCTGGTCCCATGGAGGCTGTATTTTGTGCCTTTGAGAGGGCAGTGATGACTTGCTCCCTAGAGATAAGGGGAGGGGGGCATGTACTGGGGATGTCCTGTTTTACTGATGGGGGACAGGGGTGAAATTTTCACTGAACCTGTCTGCCAGTAGGTTGACTATATCTACAGGGTTTGTGTACGTGATGTCCTTGACCACCAGTTCTGAGCATATCTGGATGCTTCCCTTGAGATTGCAGACATATGTGAAGAAAGCCTTATGATTGCCTTTAGTAGAAGTGACCAGTTTGGACTTGAAGTTTGCTTTGGAGTATTTCACTAGTGCTCTTATTTGCTTGTTCAGGCTAAGGAGAGATCACTTCCAATTAGACGCCTGCTCTTTCCTGGTCCTGGACAGCAAGATTTCATTTTATTATAGAGTTTATTCATTACAGATATCCACCAGACAGGTTTACTCTTCCTTGAGGAGGAGGATGTTGTACTGTCTGGTATTCTTGATTCCATGCAGCTGTATAAATGCTCATATGGTGCTTTGCTGTAAGTTTGGACATATGTGCCAGTTTCTGTGGAGGAGGGGGCTGTGAAGCTGTTTATACCTTCCCTCAGGAGGCTGTTATCAGTTTTGGAGAAGTTTTGTCTGACCCTAGCTAGCGGGGGCGTAGGGGGAGATGGTGACTTAGAAAGTGATTGCTTTGTGGTCGGATCTCACCAGGCATAATAACACAGTAGGGATGCTACTCATGTTGGTTAATACCAAGTCCAAGATATTTTCACCTCTTGTAGGGGTGTCAACCAACTGGTCTAAGGCATTTTCACTGACGAAATCAAGGAATCTCTGGCCATTTGTGTTTTTGCATGAGTATTTCTTCAAGTCTATGTTTGGATAGTTAAGTCACCCAGGATCAGGGTAAAGGGTTGAATCATGACAGATTCAAAGAGGTCCACATAGGTGGAGTGGCCATAGCATGGGGCACAATGCTGGGCAACCTGCTAAACATGTACAGTCAGAGGTGTGAAGTCCATAACCCCATGCATGAGGTTATAACTGCTACTCCAGTCACACCTTAACTACAAATACATAATAGTGGCAAGTGTGGACAAAGCCTGTGACTGCAGTACACAAGGACCAAGAGACACACATAAGGGGGTGGGGAAACAATGGCCATGCAAACATAGATTGTGCGCACTAGAACAATTTGTGCAGCACTATAGGTTCCCTGCTCTGTATGGAGCCAGTAAACAAATGTCTGTCAGCAGTTCCTCACTTTAATCTAGACCAATCTGCCACTGACATACCAGGAAATCACAGTGCTATGTAGAATATACCACACATATTATGAAAACCTTTGCTCAGTCCAATGCACTCTGTACTCACCCCAGGATATGACTCCCTTAATACGGAGTTTCAGTACTGTTTACACAGGTTCATCAGCCAACTGGCTGTAGCACACAAAAGCCTGGACAGGAGTACATGTAGTTCTGGACTAGACTACCACTGTTAGTATTGAAGATCATAGTAGGCATGCTCCAACAATTAGACAATTTCACCCCATGTCTGAATACACATTCCACTGCAGAACTGTTTTTTCCATGTATGCCTTTGTATACATACAGCTTTGTATATATCATCTGCCTCTCCCCACCCCTATCACACATGATTACTCTCATCTATCTGTATGTGGCACATATAAGATATATCTGCATCTGTGGAGTGACATATATATATATGGGTCACCTTCAGATGCCCGACAACGCGTTTCGCCGACACGGAATCCGACAGGACGAAAAGACGGAAAACGCAGATGACCGACAAGGTGAGAAACCGACGGACTCGGTAAGTGTGCGATAGAGTGAGGGATTTAGTGTTAGGGAGCGGACAGGTAAGTGTGCGATAGTGAGGGACTGTGGGTTTAGGGGTGGGTTAAGTGAGTTAGGGTTAGGGTGCAGGTAGGGTGAGTGCGTAGTGTCGGACCTTGGGGTTAGGGGTGGGTAAGTGAGTTAGGGTTAGGGTGCAGATAGGGTGAGTGTGCGGTAGTGTCGGACCTTGGGGTTAGGGGTGGGTAAGTGAGTTAGGGTTAGGGTGCAGGTAGGGTAAGTGCGGTAGTGTTGGACCTTAGGGTTAGGGTTTGGGTTAGGGATAGTGGATATGTTATGTAGTGTACTGTGTTGTTTACGTGTAGTGTGTTGGTGTAATGGTTTTCGGTGTTTTGCGTTGTCGGTATTTTTTGTTGTCGGTCTTTTGGTGTCGGTGATTAGTGTGTCGTAAACACGATTTCGGGGATATAAAGGTGATCCATATATATATATATATATATATATATATATATATATGGGTCTACTACTAATTACCGACACGATTCCCCGACGGAAAACTCCCCGACGCCAGATGACCGACATCACACAAACCTGACAACGCAAAACACCGAACACCATTACCACGAACATCATTACACCGACACGGAACGTAAACAACACGACACTACATAGCATACACACTAGCCCTGACCCAAACCCTAACCCTAAGGTCCGACACTATCGCACACGTCACCTACCTGCACCCTAACCCTAACTCACTTAACCCACCCCTAGCCCAAGCTCCGACACTAACACACATCACCTACCTGCACCCTAACCCTAACTCACTTAACCCACCCTAGCCCAAGCTCCGACACTAACGCACACTTCACCTACCTGCACCCTAACCCTAACTCACTTAACCCACCCCTAGCCCAAGCTCCGACACTAACGCACACATCACCTACCTGCACCCTAACCCTAACTCACTTAACCCATCCCTAAACTACAGTCCCTCACTAGCACACACTTACCTTACCCGAACCATACCGCCGACACGATAACACACACTCACCTTTCCCACAGCCTAACCCGACATCCCACAATCTCGAGCACTTACCTGACCGCTCCTAACTCCGTCACCATCGCACACTTACCGCGTCGCGATCGCACATTCCCTTGTCGGTCTTTCCGCTGTCGGCAAATCACCCTGTCGGTACACTTACCTGTCGGTCATCTGGCATCGGTGAGTTTTCCGTCGGGAATCGCTGCTGGCATTAGTAGTAGACCCATATATATATATATATATATATATATATATATATATAGATATATATATAGATATAGATATATATATTATAAATATAGACAGGCAGAGACAAGGAGAAAGAGATAGACACAGACATAGAGAAAGAAAGAGGCAGAGTGAGAGAGACAGAGGCAGACACCCTGAAAGCCATAGAGTGATGTACTGGTGGAGACATTTGCTCAATTGTAAGCAGTGGAATGTGCAAGTACTTTGGTGAACTCCATTGTGTAATAGTAGTGATGTATGGGTTGTAATCTCACATCACCCACCATGTGTGTGTTTCTGTATCATTTGAACTTACATTTGTATACACACACCAAATAGGCCTATGTCTATGCAATGGCCATCCATTTAATGGCCCTGATACCACCCTGTCCTCCACAATAGTGGCCTAGCTGTCAGCAGCTACTGATGTCATCCACCCCAACAGCAGTGGCAGACACTCTTCAAATGCATAGAGCTTATGGTGCATGTGATATGTACGTAGCACTATAGTACATACAACTAGATGGGTAGAGGTTCTAATCTCAGTACTGGCTTCTGAGTGTATGTGTGTGTGTCTGCATCTGTGTCTCTGAGTCTGTGTGTGCGTTTGTAGGTTATACCATTCTGAGGCCTGTTCCACCCACTAAAACCCCATTGCACTACTTTACAAGGGCTGCTGATGTAATTCACCTTAGAAGCACCTTTAGACACTCCTCAGCCATCTAATCTTTGTGGCACTTGCGATAAGTATGTAGCACTATTGTACATACAACTAGATAGATAGGGGTTTGAATCCCAATACTGGCAACTATTAATACTATATATATATATATATATATATATATATGTGTGTGTGTGTGTGTGTGTGTGGTGCATAGTCCATGAGGAGGCTGGTTATACTGTTTTGAGGCTTATTTGCCCCCTCCCCATGGCATTACGTCACAGGGCCTGTTGAAGGCATCCACCTTAGCTGCACCATTTTAAACTCTGTAGGCCGTACCACTCCACTGTACAAAATTTTACAGAATGACCAGATGTTTGCCACATATATGTGATCCATGTCTCATACAAAAGGGGTTTTCTGTCAAATTATTGTCGAATAAATGAGGGTTGACATCAGAAATATTGACAGACATATGTGTTACATTTGTCATACCCTATTGAAAGGTCATACTGATGCAAAACCTGTTACTCTATCAGTCATCTAGGTATGCAAGAGAAATATTTGAAAAGCATCCCTATATTTTGTGAGTGCATCTCACAATTAATGAAGGCTTTGTTTAGGTTAATTGGTGTATGACACTGTGAGTTGTCTCCAACAGATAATCACCTTGGCACATGCAATAAGTATGTAGCACTATAGCACAGACAACTAGATAGGTAGTGATTATAATCTGAATAGTGCCAACTATGTGAGTGTATGTGTGTGTGTGTATATGCACATCCCCTGTAGCAGTAAGGCTGTCATGTGTGTGTGTGTGTGAGAGAGATGGTTATACCATGTAGTGTGCCTGTTCCACCACCCTGTTAACTCTCCCATTGGCAACCTATTCAGGGTCTACAGATGTCATCCACCTTAGAAGCAACGTTACATATTTTATACATCAATACCACTGTTGCCTGTGCAATACCTATGTTGGTCTGTAGTGCAGGTAACCAGATAGGTAGGTCTTCTAAACACAAAAGTGCCCACTCTGTGTGCATGTGTTTCAATGCATGTCCACATGCAGAGTTGTGTGTGTGGGTGGGATGGTTATAACATTATTAGGGACTTGCAAACCCCAAGTGGCAATCCTTACACCACCTGCATATGTCAACTACCTGAATAGTAGTGGCAGACACACCTACACTAAATAGGCTCTGTGGCACTTGCTTTATGTATATAGCAACAACATAGGTAAAACCAGCCAGGTAGGGGGTTGTACTCCCAACAATGGTAGTACATGGTTGGTGTGTGTGTGTGTGTGTATGTATGTATATCCACTTGCAGTGGTGTGACTGTGATAGGGCCACCAGCATACCTCTCAAAACATCATAGGAGGACACCTGGATAAAGCCATACAGATGAGTTGGAGAAAGGCCAAATATTAGGCTCAGTCCTTACATATTGCTGTCACAAACATAAAAAGTAGACAGCAGAGCAGCTTGTGCATTGTCATGCATCCCCTAAAGGTTATGTGGTCTTACTTGAGAATATACATTATCATTCTTTAACATTACTCTGTCATGTGTTGCCACATATGTGCCACAAAACCACTATGTAATGGGGAATGGAACAAACATATGTGGCAAACATCAGGACATTTTGCAACAATATGTAGAGGGGAGAGGTATGGCCACCATGTGTCCCACCCTGCAGGTTGCAGTCTGTGTTTGGCCAGGTGTCACCTGTGACAATGACTCAAGCCATGCAGAGGTCCCCAGAGTGTAGGGCAACAAACATATCCTTAACATTGTCTAATAGTTGTATAAAGCAGTTATTTCACATCAGAAGCACATGAGTGTTATGACAAACAGCATGAGCAAAGGTAATGTGACTCCATGTCATATTAGCAAACCCTGGAAAGTCCTGTCAGTTGCACTTCCCATGAGTATGGTATGTCCTGGCAACTGTCACGGTACTGCAAGATGTGTAACACAGTCCACATTTGATAAGATGGCGAACCCAATCTGTGTTGCATATGTGTGTGTGTGCTATATGCAGACCTGTGGAGGTCCTGTGATTAGCTGCTGCACCCAGTGACCCACACATATGTAAGCATGATTGCTAACTGCCACCACTCACATATGTAGGTACTGTCCAAGTCCAATGTACGTAGTGTGCTATCTGTCATAGACACACAAACTGCCTGTCACTCACTGCTATGGGGTCATACAGTGGGTATGGAATGGTGCCAACGTCCTGGACTCAAGCTAAATGCAGACAACAGTACCATCATACCATATGTCATTGACATGGCCACACTATGTCTCACATCAATGGCTACACCATTAACACACAGACAGTGTTGACAGACCTTGGTACTCAGGAGGCTAACACTGTCACATTCAGACAAGTAGTGCCAGCGGTGGGATGACACTACAAACCACCTACCTTGACATGGACAAACCCTGTGACAGCATAAGCCACCTACCCATTATAGATATAACACTTCTATGTATACATCACATCATACATTACCATAGGGGTATTACAGTGGTGCGCAGATATGACCCACCTATGCCACATAGGAGAATCCTCCCCAAGTGGTTTAGCCATATTTAGCAAAGTAACCCATTATGTGTACTGCCTTCTGTTATGTGTGATGTACACCCCTGAGGTGCAGGGAATACCCATTTACCCCATGTCCAACCATGTCTGCAGATGACTGCATGTTGTGCGCCATCACCAGATTCCCTAATGATGTAGACATCTGCCTAGAAGGGTTTCACATAGATGACTGTTAACAGACACATGGACTCAGGCCACATAACACAACATCCATTGTCAACCCCCATTGAGGAGAGTGACATCCACACATATTATCACAGTACTATACATCCTAGGCATGCAATTGGTCATGAGGGATCAGTGGACACAGGTGTTTGGCACCAAGACCTATCACTACAAGGTTGCATCTGTTGTAAGGTAATGCTGCTACATGGGCCAAGACATACATATGGGCATGCCACCAGTGGACATGAAGTGTAAATATTCCTGTATTCCCCCCAATAAGGTCCTGTTTTGTCTATGATTCCCTGTTCATCATTCACATCACACAGCACATGCAACAGCTGGGGACATCAATGAGTTTCCCCACCAAGCAATACCAGGGCCTCAAGCATATACCATAGAATGATAGCTTATAAGGCCAACTGTCTACACGGTGTCATACATAATCTGCAGGGTTAAGCCCAGTGTGGCATACAAGGCAATCACAGAAACCATAATGATGGGAATACTGCACAGGTGAAGCTCATGCCCCAGTGTGTTAACACACACACATGCCATCAACACAGTGTGTGACAGCATCTGTGCTTGTTGGCAGCTCGGATGTGTGTACCACACACTCAGCCTGGTGAGGAATGGTCACCCTGTCCATATCAGGCAGGTTAGCTGTTAACACCATTGCAGGTGGAACCTGCATCAATGGATGTAACTCCACATACACCCTATGGATAGCACCTGTGTCCCTGTTGGACTGGGGTAGCAGTTACTGGCATGCATGCACATGGGCTAACAGCCAGCCTAGGCATATGGGTGCTCAGGACCCATATGCCACAGGCAAAACTGCAATCCAAATTGTAGCTTACTACAGATAACCCACCATGACCCAGGACCCCCATTCCACATTTCTGGAGACACTGGGAAATATGAAGGTCCTACCAAACACCCTAATACTTGAACACCCCCACCAGAGGGAACAACATATTGGACCTGGTCATCACCAACATGAGCGACCAGTGTTCTACACCTGATGTCAACCCCTCGCTGGTTAGATCAGACCATAGACTAATCACTCTGGATATTCACATTCTGCCCCCAACCGCAATCAAGGAAACCATGGTGAAAAACTTTTCAAAAGCAAACTTCACGTTGCTTAAGACCGAGGTGGAAAGGTTCACAGCCCCCACGCCAATGGACAATGCTGTCCAAGCTGCTGAAACCTATACAAAGACACTATATGATCATCTGCAGGAATGCATGGATCGTGCTATCCCAAGTAAAACCAAGACTCACTCCTCCAAGAAAAGAAAACCAGTCTGGTGGACCCCTGCCATAAACAGGCTCTACAATAGAAGGAGGAAACTAGTACAGATAAGAGCAAAATCCCTAGAAGGAAAGACATCCCTGATCAGTATCAGCAAGAAACTATGATCCCTCATTAAATCATCCAAGGCTAGCTTTGAAAGAAAAATTGCCAAGGACTGCAAAGATAACCACAAAGCGTTCTTTAGCTATGTCAAGAACCTAAGTGGAAACTCTCAGATCTGCTCTGAGTTGGTGCAGAATGGCACAAAATACACTGAACCATCTGATATTGCCAACATTTTGTCAGACAGATTCAGTGCAAACTTCACACCCCTCTCACCCCCTAAAGGGCCCATAACCATACCAGAAGAATGTAAGGCCCTGGAAATCACTGACACACAGGTTAAAATAGCCCTATCCAAAGCCAAAAACACAGCCTCAATGGAACCAGACGGTGTCCCAGGCTGCGTCTTACAAGAGCTCCAAAATAAACTAACCCCTCACCTAAACACACTGTTCAAACTCAGCCTCTGTGCAGGCTATGTACCCACAGAGTGGTGCACAGCAACAGTTATCCCACTCCACAAAGGTGGCGCTACAACAGACCCCGGGAACTATCACCCTATAAGCCTGACTAGCCTGGTCTGCAAGGCTATGGAGCACATCATCATCATGGAACTCATTAACAGAGACATTGGGAACCTCCAAACTTTGGACCCCACCCAGGCTTTGTTTAGAGCAGATCTTGCCTCCTAAACCTGGTGGACTTCTTTGAGACAGTTACCAAGGTATTAGATGAGGGTAAGGAGGTCCACACAGCCTACCTAAATCTCAAAAAGGCTTTCAACACCATTCCCCATTCTGGTATTATAGACAAACTCACCAACCTGAACATTAACCCCTATGTCACGAGATGAGTTGCAAATTGGCTCACGGACAGAACCCACATGGTGAGAGCTCCAGACTCTAGGTCCGACTCTAAACCAGTTACAAGTGGTGTCCCCCAGGGCTCAGTCCTAGGACCCCTCCTGTTCGGTATATACTTCTCAGAGGTACAGGCAAGCACAGGAGGACTTTGACTGACCAAGTTCGCAGATGACTGCAAACTGGAGGCCATAACTGATTTGCCAGCTGATAAAGACACCCTCCAGAAGGGTCTCACTGAGACGGATACCTGGTGTAAAAATCATGGCCTCAAGCTGAATGTCAAAAAGTGCATAGTCATCCCCTTTGGAAAAAAAAACAAATTACCCGTGAACTACCACATAAGTGGTAGTCCCCTAGATCCAGAAAAAGTAATAAGGGATCTGGGGACCCAAGTAGATAGCAAACTCTCCTTTGATAATCATATTGCCAAAGTGGTTAGAAAATCCTTCTACATGGCCCACCTAATCTCAAAAGGGTTCTTATCCAGAACAAAGGAGGTTATTGTGCTTCTCTACTCATCACTTATTAGACCCATTATAAAATACAACACCCCATTTGGGATGTACTTTACAAGACACCTGCAACAGCTGGAAAGACCACAAAAGTACCTCACCAAGAGGATTACTGGCCTCAAAGAGATGACCTATGCAGCCCAACTAAAGAAACTCCAGCTGTACTCGGTTGCATATCGCTTACTCAGAGGTGATCTCTGCTTGACATACAAGGCCATGTCCAACCCAGAATTGATGGATATGCTCCACCTAAAAAAAAAAAAATCCCTGAGAGCCACACACTGTATGGATATAAACCTTGCCACAACGATAAATAGGACTTGCTGGAGGGATAGATTCCTGACCCAGAGACTCCCCATGCTTTGGAACAAGATTCCAATATACATCAGGGAGAGCCCCTCACTAGCACTCTTCAAGAGAAACATTGACGGGTGGATGGGAAACAGAAAATGTACCCTGGGGATCACTGCAGTGGCTCTGCTGGACAGAGGTGCAGGGAACTAATGGCTCTGCTGGTCAGAGGCACAGGGAACTACTCTAAGGGGGTGGCAAAAGCCAACACACTCTGGCTAGGCTTATAAATTCCCTTGGGCAGATAGCTTAGTACTTAGGTATGAACCTATGAACCTAACCTCATATGGTACCAGGATACCATTTATTGCCTGGTGCTGTGGCAGAATGTGTTGGTATGTGTCCATACCCATCACTGCCATCAACTGTTGTGTGTCCCCTATGGGCAACATTACAGTAGCATGTCATCTGGACTACTTCCAACAAATAGGTGAGTGCTACAACAGGTGCATGAGGACATACCAGCAACATCTGTGCTACACAATAACAGAGGGCACTGCATAACTGGTGTGGGGTGTCCTCCTGGTAGGTGTCCGACATATGCTGTACCCATATGTCTGCAGAATGTGCACATGTTCCTGATAGATGTAGACCCCCTGCTAGACAAATGTGGACCGCTACACAGCGGTTGGACAATATGTGACAGTTGTCCCCAGTGTTCAGGGAATGTGTGTGCGGCATGCCACACCACCAGAACATAATGGTACATTAATATCTGCTACTTTATTCATTTTCTTACAGTGTATGGCCCCTGTGTGCCCACTACTGCTGAGGCTGAGCCAGTGTCTCCCCAATAATACAGCCTATGACCTGCTGTCCTGCAGCAGGGAGTCACCAGGTATGCTAGTCATAGGTGTCAGGCAATGAGATACAGCTATGAAGTACACAGGGACCTAGGAAGAGTACATCAGGAATGTACATGGACATCAGGACAATCCTTGACCTAAGCCTGTAGGACATTCAGACACTAAGAGGGGTTCACTGACAGTACATGATGTGATATGCCAGCTGTTTCGACCACTACTTACTGTCACTATTGTACAACAGGCATTCCAGTATCAGTGATATGTGAGCTGACCATTGCTGTGGTGACTCAGGGGCCTGAGGTGTGATATATGTCAATGCTGACAGAGCCATACGTAATGGCCATAAGTGCTGGGCAGCCGAATAACAGCAACATGTCATTACATTAAATGTAGTTGAAACCTACATTTGACATTCCTATATCCCATGACTGGATCCCTCCATCTGCATTCAATTCCATGTGTAATTGTGTAACATATCTGGTATACTGCTGTACTCCTTTGTGGAAGAAATCAAGTGGTGCCTTAGGAAATGGCATCCTGTCTTCAAGAAGAAGGTGTCAGAGTTATTTACCATAGGTGACTGCTTGCCTTTTGTAGGTAATGCTCATGAAGAGGTGATTGCCTGTGCAGCAATCAGTGACTCCCACTTGCTATTAGCATCCCAAACAGCTGGCTTGCATTATCATTAGCCAATGGCATGGCAACACAGTGCTATAATTAAGCCCTTCATATAGGCCTCCACCCTTTTCCTGGCCTGTGAGTAGGATATTATCGAGGTGTGGGAGCTACAGAATCATAAAGCGTATGTAGAGACACTGTCCAATGTATGGATTGATGTGTCATTTCCACAGTGCTTCATGCTATGTGTGCTCATTTTTAACAGACCTTCAGATTCTGTAGCAGTGTAATGTTTAACAATGTGTGTTGGGGTCAGTGAGCTGCCAGGCAGATGTGTGTGTCATACTTCCTTTCTGTCTGGATGTGCATGCTGCTGCAGTTGATGCTGGTCTCTCAGCTGTGTATGCTTGCAGGGGGGACTGCGATACATGTCCCTATCACCAGAGAATTCCCCCACCAGCACTTTATGTATGGTTGTGTTGTGGATGCCCTGCTCTACATGTTTGGGAGGTATGTTAGGTCTGTAGTGGGTAGCCGGACAGACTGCTGCATGTGTAGCAGGCCACAGCTTCTGAATTCTGGTCAGGACTCCTAATGGGGAGTGTGATGACACTGGGGGACTGCATGCTTTATATGCCAGTGAGGGGGCTTATGTCACAGCATGGCCAGGGTATGTGTACCCATAACAGTCCAGGTGTGGTATGAGCCTTTGGTATGTATGTTAGGTAGTAGTGCCATCCAGTGAGTGATAGGGGGCTATTTAGGACACATATACATATTTGTGACATGTATCCCACCCTCACGGCCTTTGATGTGCTCCTGTGGGTGGCAGTGACTGTGTTATCAGCAACCATTTCAGCAGGACATTGCAGGGCTCATTTATTTCTATGCTGTATTTACAAACATGCAACTGTTGTGCAACACACTGGATTGTGGGCGTCATGATGTGAGACATGCTAGGAATATAAGAGATAGAGCTACCAAGTCATTATTATGGGAGATGTATTTGCAGGATATATGTGCATGCATACTGTGTGTCACACAGGATTGGCATGGACATGTATGTTTCAATGTCTATGCCATGTGACACTGTCCTGTCTGTCATGAGTTTGTAAGGTCAATCTGCACTGACCTGCCTGTACTTCAGCACACAGAACAGGTTTGATGACAACCATGCCATAAGTAAGTGAAACACCTGTGGACATTCTGCAACAGTCTGTGCAGTTGTCAGGCATGCCTGATATCGTAGGCATCCCGTAGATCCATCAGCATTTATTTGACTGTGTACCGGGTCAGTGTCTGCATCACATGCCCAAGTAAGCTGTCATTTAGGCCATTATATGTGGAAGTTGTGTCACTTGGAATCGGGTTGTCTTGGCACAAACACTGGTAATTCCCCAGAGATGTGATGTCCTACTGGTGTATTGCACTGACCCTTGGTTGAGATGTCTCAGGTTTCTAGATTTGGCAGAGGTGTATGTTATCCCTATTGTTACGTCACTGTGACATATGATATATGTAGAGGAACAGGGAAGATTCCCTAGAGCTTAGTTGTTGTAGTGGTGTGTTGCTCTGACTCAAGTGCAGAGGATCCTGAAGTTAATACCTGGTAGGGGTGTAGTTGTTTCTCTAGTGTTACATCATTGTGCTACAAGTTATAATTAAAAACTGAACACTAAATATCCATAGCTGATGTGGTCTAGTGTTGTGTCTCTGTGACTTTGATGCAGAGGGTACTGTGTTCAATACTTGGTAGGGTTATACATTTTCCCTAATGTTACATCACTGCATTGCATGATATATTTAAAAATAAAAACTAAATGGCTACAGCTGATTTGGCATACTGGTGTAATGCTGTGACCTTGATGCAGAGGGTTCTGGGTTTGAGACTTGCCAGGGCTGGTTATTTTGTTGCCGGCCTTAGCTTCACATAGCAAGCTAATTACTGCTTATATATATACAACAGTATTGTAACTTATTGTTCAGTAATGTTACTTCATTCTTAGGTGCATCTATTTTATTATATCTCCTAAACATATGCATTTAACTACGTGATCTGTTCCTGTAACTGTAATAGTTTTGGACACTAGTGTGTAACTGGGGCTTTTATACTCAGATGTCCACTGCAAATGGGCTTCTGGTCAAGCTGGACCACCACTGTTAACATATTGCAATATGTACAAAACAAATAAAAATATTTACAACATTTCCCTATAACATGTAAAAAGCTAAATGGTCACGATTCAACCCTTACACCTAATGTACAAGTGCCGGTGCCCTATCCATTCAGCCAGTGAGGATCTGCTATTAGACTACTGTATATACCTCATATTTCATTTACGCATTGCTGAGCACCATGCCACACTTTGCAAAACTGCTCACCTATGCTTAAACTTGGCCTTTTCGACGAACATTAAATGCATCCTCTTTACATATTTTGATGTCTGGCACATGTACCTTGCAAATGTCAATAACTACATTGGTAAATAAATGTAACATTAATATAATAATGTAAAATTAACATTATTATAAACATGGTTTCCAATGTAGACCCTGAATGGCCTGTCTTATTATTAGGCTATAATGCCAACCCTCTAGCCGGTGTCATACATACTCTTCAGGAGTTATGTCACTGTGGCATGCACAGCAATCACAGAACCCACATTGCTGTCACTGTTGCACAACTGCAAGCCATGCACCACTGTGGTATCATGTACACACCCAACCCAGTGAGTGTTTTGGACTGCCTTGTGGACAGCTCATGTGTGTCACACACAAGCAACCTGCAGTGGAATGGGCACCCTGTCCACATCAGGAAGGGTAGCTACCTAAACCTTTGCAGGCATAACATGGTCAACTGGATGGTTAACATCACATACACCCCTTGGGATACCACCTGTGTCCCTGTTGGATGGGGACATCAGCTACTGCCTTGCATCCACATGTGCTAACATGTGAGCTAGGCATATGTATGCTCACATCACATACCCTAGTCACATCAGATGGTACCAAGACTACCAGACATGGCCTTACTGCTGTGACAGACTGAGTTGTTATGTGTCCTCTGCCATCAACTGCTGGGTGTCCCCTATGGGCAACGTTACTGTAATATGTCATACAGCCTACATCTGACAAATAGGTGAGTGCTACTACAGGTGCATGTGGACATTCCAGGAACATCTGGGGGTACACAGTGACAGAGAGCAGTGCATATGTGGTATAGGGTCATCTCCTCATAGGTGTCTGACATCTGCAGTACCCAGATGTTTGCAAAATGGGTACATGTGCTTGATAGATGTAGACCCCCCCCCCCCGCCAGACAAATGTGTATTCCTGCACATCAGGTGGACAATATATGATGGTTGTCCACAGAGATTGGGGAATGTGTATGTGATATGCCAGACCCCTGGGGACACAGTAATGGTACATGAATATCTGGTACTGTATCCATTCCCTAACATTGCATGCTCAGTATGTATGCACTGCTGCTGAGCCAGAGCCAACATCCCCCACTACTAGTACCTATAACCTGCTGTAGGGGCTCATCAAGTATGCTAGCCATCGGTGTCAGGCATTCTGATATAGGTGTGGGGTACACACTGACCTAGCCAGAATATGTCAGGAATGGTCATGGAGACCTGGCCAGTCTGTGAAATAATCTTGTATGACATTGGCAAAATTTGACAAGCTTAAGGATGCTACATGGTATGATATGCCAGCTGTATCCACCAGTACATACTGTCAGTGTGACACCCCTGCACTGGCCCAATAATCAAGGAGCCTCAGTCCTCACTACTACCACCAGTGAGGGACATACACAATGGGAGGATGACAAATACACACACACAGTAAAGTAGAATTACTCTTCAGGGCACACAGAGATCACAGTCAGTCTGGGGCTGGTTTCTCCCTCTCTCTCCAGATCCCCAGTAAGACTCCCCACTGGCACAGCTATATGCTTAAAATCTCAGCAGATTGCAAAAGACAAAACATCCATCACCCTCTCTGTCTGACCTGTGCTTTATGTCCCTGTCCAAGTAGCTGACACACACACTTTGAGATTTGATTTATTAATCTCTCACACACACACACACACACACACACACACACACACACACACACACACACACACACACACACTCCTGGGAAAGGTTGGCACAGGTTTACCAGCTTTAGCCCACAATTAAAGGTAGTTCCAACTGCCACAATCCAGCTGTTTATCAGATACTTTAAGGCCCTTGCCAAAGGGTGATGAATACTACTGTGTGATGTGCCTATTAGCCAAATGGTAAGTGTGACCAAGACTGAGGCTATTGGAATGGGCTATACAGTGTCACCAAATACACATGCAAGTACTCTAAGAGCTTACATAGTTCTATACAGACCAGACACAATTACAAGCTTCATCTATAGTTAATAATAACTAATAAAGGAACTAGACAATACTCAATCAATATAGTAACTACAGAGCTCAGACTCACAGGGAATAATTTCAGACATTGCAGGACAGTCTGAAATAATTACAGCAAACATCTGCAGTAATAGGTTCATAGGATGATACTAGGCTATTGGGCCAGAGGCCCTTATAGGCCTAGACAAGGCATTTTCCCATGTTCCTTCAAAGTCAGCACCTGTTTCCCCTGTCCAGCAGGGACACAGGTGGGATCCCAGGGGTGTATGATCTGTTTCCCATCCAGTCAGCCAGGTTCCTCTAAAAGAGGCCCAGAGAGGTACTCTGCATGACATGGAGAGGGACTCTATTCCACTGTCGGCCATGTCTTTGGGACACAAATCTATCCTGCAAACAAGTTTTATTCATGTCACAGACCAGGTTAAGGCCTTGTGTGCAGGTTGCACAACTTTAGTTTGTCTTACAGATATGCAGCAACTCCATCAAGGCTGGGTAGGACATGGCCTTGTATGCCAGACACAGGTCACCTCTGAGCAGTCTGTATGACACTGAGTAGGGGGACAGAGTTCTTAGGCTATCTGTATAGGATAGGTGTTTGAGACCCTAGATTTTCCTGGTCAGGAACCTCTGTGGTCTCTCCAAATGTGCATGGCAAAGTGCATGCCAAAGAGGGCATTGTACTCAATAATGGGTCTGATAAGGGAGGTGTACAGGGATGTTATGAATCCCTTGTTCCTGGATGACATATCTTGATTTATGACGTGGTCCATGTAGACAAGTGTCTGTACAATGGAGGCAATGTGGCGGTCAAAAGTCAGGTTGCTATCAACCCAGGTGCCCATGTCCCTCGCAACTGATTGCATACTTAGTACATTGTTATTAATGTCATAAGCAGTGGGTACGACAATTTCCCCAAAGGGGATAATGATGCATTTCTCAGCATTCATTTTGAGGCCATGCTTCTGGCACCAGTCATGAGTTTGGGTAAGGCCCTCTTGGAGGATGTGCACATCACTAGGGGAATTTAACACAGCACCCAGCTTGCAGTCATCTGCACATTTCGTCAGCCACAGACCACTGGTTGTGGCTTGCACCTCAGATAAGTATATGCCAAACAGTAGAGGCCCCAAGACTGATCCTTTGGGTACACTGCTTGCTACGGGTCTGCTACTAGAGGTGGCTTCCCCTACTTTGACCAAGTGGGTTCTATCAGTGAGCCAGTTACCTGCCCATCTGGTAAAATGCAAGCTGATACCCAGCTGGGAGAGTTTATGTATTATGTCTGAGTGTGGAATAGTGTCAATGGCATTGCCTAGGACAAGGTAGGCTCTGTGCACCATCTTCCCCTTGTCCATGGCTATGGTGACTGTTTTGAAGAAGTCAACCATATTTAACAGCCATGATCTCCTTTTAACAAAACCAAATTGTGTGGGGTGCAGTGTTTGGAGGTTGCCATTGTCCTTGTGTACAAGGTCAATGATAACACATTCCATGGCCTTTCAGATCAAGGTAGTTAGGCCAAAGGGCCTGTAATTGCCTGGGTCAGTGGATGCTCCACCTTTGTGTATGGGGATGACAGTGGCTGTCCTCCATGCAGCTGGGACAAAGCCAGTGCTCAGGCTGTGGTTGAATAGGGTGTCTAATGGAGCTGAGAGCTCATGCCCGAGTTCATGTAGGATACAGGCAGGGATGTTACCGGGTTCCATGGAGACTATTTTTTGTCTTTGAGAGGGCATTAAGGACCTGCTCCATGGTGATGAGGGGAAGGGGGCAGATGCTGTGGATGTCCTGGTGTACTGCTGGGGGGGTCAGGGGGTTACGTTTTCAGTGAACCTGTCTGCCAGCAGGTTGGCTATATCAGTTACGTTTGTGTATGTGGTGTTATTGACCACCAATTTAGAGCAGATATGGGTGTTACCTTTGAGATTACAGACATATGTGAAGCAGGCCTTATGATTGTCTCTAGTAGGTATGGCCAATTTGGACTCAAATATTCTTTGGAGGATTTCACTAGTGCTCTTACATGCTTGTTTAGGCTAAGGAGAGATTGCTTCCAATTGGGCACCTGGACTTTCTTGGTCCTTGACAGCACTTTTTTTTTTGTTACAGAGTTTATTTATTTGCAGATGTCCTTAAGACAGGTTTACTCTTCCTTGCAGAGGATGATTTAGTCCTGTCAGGTATTCCTGATTCCATGCATCTATATAAATGTTCATATAGTAATTTGGTATAGTTTTGGATACTGGTGCCAGTTCCTAGAGGGGGGGGCTGTGAAGCTGTTTATACCATCCCTCAGGAAACTGTAATCAGCTTTGGGAAAGTTTTTTTGTTTGACCCTAGCTAGAGGGTGGGTTGCAGGAGATGGTGGCTTCAAACACGACCACTTTATAGTGTGATCTTACAAGGGAGGATGATACTGCAGAGATGCTGCAGTGTTTACTGATGTTGATTAATACCAAGTCCAAGATATTATCACCTCTTGTGGGGGCATTGACTAGCTGTTCGAAAGCATTTGCATTAACAAAATCAAGGAATCTCTGGGCATTTGTGTTCTGGTGTGAGTAGTACTTCCAGTCTATGTTTTTGTAGTTAAAGTCACCCAGGATCAGGGTAAAGGGTTGAATCTGGATAGATTCAAAGAGGTTTATATAGGCAGTTTGGGCATCTTGGGTGTGACTTGGGGTCCGGTAGCTAGCTATGATCTGTATAGTGGTCTTGTCAATGGTTAACTGCACCTGGAGTGTCTCCTGTCTGTCATACAGTTTGACCAGCCTGGAGGTGTGTATGTCTTTAATATATGTTGAAACTACACCTCCTTTGGCTTTATTACTCACAGTTTCAGGTCTGAATGTATGATATGATGAGTAACCAGGTATGGCTGTGCTCCCACAGCTTTTAACCATGGTTTCTGTGACTGCACAGATGTCAGAACTTTCCATGATTAAGACTGTTTGCAATGAGTGCAGTTTCATGTTTAGACTCCTAGCAGTTAGCAGCATGACCTTTTATTTCGGTTTTGTTGAAATTGTTATGTTGGTAGTTTTAATCCCATCACTTTCCTGCCAGTAGTCCTACCTGTGCAGTTTAAATTAGGCCATATTCTCTCCCTTTGCCATGATTGGACCATTTTCAAAAATGCTGAGCAAAGCTGAGCAGTGCGCAAACCTGCTAAGCTGAGTTGAGCAGAGCTTAAGGTGGCAAATGCTGAGCAGTGCTTAGCAGTGTGCAAATCCACTTAGCTGAACTGACTACTACTTAGAATGGGACTTATTAGCAATGCTCAAGCCAGCTGAGCACTGCTAAGTATTGCTCAGACAGGTCCTGTTAAAGCATTGCTTAGCTTGGCTTAGTAATGCTCACCAAACCTGAGCTAAGGGCAAACAAAGTTTCCATTTAAAAAATAAATCAGAATTGAATATTAATTAGTCCTTCCTAATACGTTATTATTAAGTGTATATATATTTTACTTAAACAATAACCAACACCGTCAGTGTGGTATATTAAGATTTACCCATGGTTGTTGTGGTTTAATCACAAGAGGGAAGCCAAAGTGATTAAATAAAGCCAAACATGGGTAAATCTTAATATGCCACAACCATGGGGTCGGTTATTGCTATTATGCATTGGCATTATTTAGGAGTAAATATTTACTTTTCTTAAATACATGTCTTTGTATACCAGTGCCGTGCTGCCCTTCCACATTGTTCCAGAATCCGGGGGCTTTTTCTGATGTTCTGCCATGCATATGGGACTTGCGTTCCCACACATACCCAGTACATCAGTGCTTTGCAAAGGAATCAGCACAGAAAAGAAGGTCTCTGTTGCTCCATTTTTGTTTTATATTTTTTATATACAAAAATAACATGTCAGACAGTTTAGGGGTAGGAGAGAGAGAGAGAATGGAGGAAATACAAGGAAGATCAGATACATGTGTTTAGTTTTGAATAATGTACCTGATTTTCCTACTATTTTCTCCGTCCTGTCTCTCTGCTATGTCCAGAGTCCAGTTTGCTATTATTGTCTTTCTTTTGTTAAAAAAAGAAAACACTTTTAAAATGACAGTATATAGCAATGGAATAGAGTCGGGCCAGCCGGACCTTTTTCCATTGATATATGCTAGGATTTGCAACGAGCACGCTGATTGGCCTGACCTCTCCCTATGTCTTTCATTACATTACCTTGTGGTGTGACTGTACTGTATGGGACACATGTTTAAATGGGGGGTTTCACCTTATATCTCCACTGACACTGGAAATTTGCACCAACTACACTACCCTGGTTAACAAATATTAAGTACTACATCATTAAATAAAATAAAAAATAATATAATACTGCTTCCCCATGTAATAGCTAAATGTCCTGTCATAGTATTCAAACCGTGCACCCACTACATGCCAAGCTGTGCCTCTAACCACTAAGCTAACTAAGCTGTTCAAATTTTAGCTATACATTTCTATATAACTTCTTCTATTGCTGAAAGTTTGGACAGTTCTGTTAGCTAATGTTTCTGTCCAAATTTTCAGCAATAGAAGAAGCTATGTAGAAATGTATAGCTGGAATCTGAACAGTTCAAATAGCTTAGTGGTTAGAGTCATGGCTTGGGATGTAGTAGGTGCATGGTTTGAATAACCCCAACTGGACATTTAGCTTTCACATGGGAAAGCAATTCTATTTGTTTTCTTTTGTTTTTTTAATTTAATTATGTCATACGGCACTTTCACAATGCAGGGGGTATGTCACACTGTCACACACCCCTTGCATTGCTTTCAGGTACTATTAGTACTGTAAAGTGCCGCATACCTCTAAACTGTACAGATTTTCACAGAATGTGCAGTATTTTGCCTCATATTGTTGGAGTGCTCCTCCTACCATCTGTTACTTTCTGGCAAATAGCTGAAGATTGATGTCATAAAATAATGACAAACATTTGAGTTTAAGACTCCACATCCTTCAGAAAATTCAAAACCTATTATTTTACCACCTTTCTAAGTTTGTAAGGGCAACATTTAAAATCTGTCCTTATGTGTCCCCCCATCATTTTAGGCTTTGTCCAGATTTTTTGCACTAAGAAGTTGACTGGTATGTAAAGTACCATATGGCACTTTGACAATGCAGGGGATGTGTTACAGTTCCTGTCATACACACACTGCATTGCTTCTCATTCACACTCCAGCTTTCAGTGTCCATGGACACTAAAAGCATTGTAAAGTGCTGTACAGCACTTTCACAATGCAGGGGGTGTGTGACCGTACCTGTCACACACCCCCTGCATTTATTTAAAGATCTCCTAACTATTTCAGTGTCCGCAGACACTGTTTTACTATTTTATATTTGCTTTCATTGTCCGCAAACACTGACAGCATTGTAAAGTGGCATATGGCACTTTCACAATGCAGGGGGTGTGTGACAGTACCTGTCACACACCCCCTGCATTTATTTAAATATCTCCTAACTATTTCAGTGTCCATGGACACCATTTTACTATTTATATTTGCTTTCAGTGTCTGCCATACGGCACTTTCCGAGTGCAGGGGTATGTTGGATGTGCAAGCACTACTGCAACACGTTCCCTACACTCAATAGTTTTCGTGTCCACATAGTATTCTCAGCAGCGTGTCTTCATTAATATGAAAGGCACGCTGCTGAGAATACTATGCAGAAGCGAACACCATTCACGCAGTGTAGGAATAACACTATTCCTACATAGGGTTTATTAAATCCTGGGGCATGACTTCTAGTCCCACTTAAAAAGTTGCATTAATAAGGCTGTCCCTACCTGCATCAAATATAATCAGAAATTTAATAACAACAGGCTGGAATACCAATACAAATAAACCACATAACAAGATAAATACATTATCAAAGAACTTAAGGGCATCATCAGGAAGCTCAAAATCTGAATGTAAACTTAAAATAGCGACTGTAAACAAAAATAACAACAAATCTTTCATTAAACTATGTCAGGAAGTTAAGAAATAGCATTCTGCAATCCTTTGAGCTAGTCCACAATAATACTGTCAACTCTGACCCACAGGAAATATGTAATATCCTAAGAAAAAAAATGAGTGCAAATTTTACTCTACCTACACTTTCAGCTATTCTACAGATTCTACAGTCTCAGCCACTCCTTACTATGGGATAAGTCCATTCAGTCCTCTCAAAAGCCAAGAAAACCTCATCCATGGACCCTGATAACATACCATCTTGTCTGATCATCTTTAACATCTATGACCTATTTGAATCCCAGTTTAACATTTTTGATCTAAACATCTCCACTAGTTAAATTCCTAGGTTTACAAAGTATAGCGGTTATGCTATGCAACGTCAGTATTGCAGCAGGCAGCACACTCTCCTTTGATGCAGAAGGCAGAGGGTTCTCTTACCACACCATGTAAATGTATTCCTGATACTGCAGTGCAGCACAGTGAGTGGGGTGAGGGATTGCACTCCTGAGTGCGTCATCCTTTCAATGAGGTATTAAACTGGGTCTATATTACAACGTCAAACTCACAAGAGCCTGAACGTTGTAATATCGAAACCAAATGCCACGGCACACCAATTTTTTTTCCTAGGGAAAAAAATTGGTGGGCCATTTTCGGGGGTTTATTTCCTCCACTGTGGTGTGATCTCAGAGCTGGTATATTTAAGTAGGATGGGTATGGGGGTCAAAGCCCCCCACATTAGTTTCAGTTTAAAGTGTAAGTGTTTTTTGTTTTTTTTTGCAAAGGAACAGCGATTTTTTTTCCCTGGGGAAAAAAAAAATCGCTGTTCTGTGTTTTTGTAATTATTGGGTTTCAAACTTCATGGTTCAATATTACATTGTACGGACTCCTGTGAGTTCAACGATGTAATATAGATCCACTAAACTGATCTGGTGTTTCTTGATCTCCTGCTCCTTTGTAAAACAAATGATTCCTCAAATAACAGAATAAGGAGCCTAAACCTTCAGTAGATAAATGAAACATGTTCAATAAGACATGTTCGTGTGACAGCTTCATATCCCAGTATCCCCCACCTTTGGAACAAACTTTCACTACATGTCCAGCAGAGCAGCACCCTTGCCACCTTCAGTATAAACTTAGATAATTGGGTGGGCAGCATCACATTCACCCACAGTCTATCTTAGGTTCCTTCCCTAGAGTCTGGAGGAAACTTTGGAATATGGTTTATTGGCTTGGCTTGTAATGGTTAATGGAATGGCTGGCTTTTAATTTGTTAGCCTATAAGCCTATAATTCTAAGATGGCTCCTAGAAGTGTATCACAGGCATTCCAGCAATCACTCCTCTATAAAGGCTAGGAATCAACATTCTTGTGATCCTTGTCACACCAGAAGCAAAATAGCAGCACTAATCCCAATGTTTGTTCCTAAGCAGTAGTTCATGAGCTTTCTGGGAGTCTGTCCTAGATGTTGCAGGCTTTAGAACTAAGGAAGAAGGAGGTAATATTGTAGTCATTGCAGTGTGCATCTAGTGTGTTAGACGATATGATAGGCAGGGTAATTGAGGTCTGATCAGTCTTTAAGGAGGGCTTTCTCACTGTTATCTTGTAGTCCTGACTAGTATTCATTTTCATCGTCTTTGTCATCATTTCCATTACATCTTCACTTCATCACATCAGCATACATTCATCAACAGCATCATCTTCATTGCATATTTGTCACTGTCATTCTTTTACATCTTCATCACATCTTCATCATCTTCACCAAATACTTGCTCCCTTTGCAGGAGCATACCACTCAACTTGAGAGGCCTCAAAGATTCTTAAAAAAAAAAAAAAAAAAAAAAAAAATCAAAGGTGAGATATGATTAGGAGGTGCTTCAAAAGTCAAATTTACATAAAGACAATGGAAGAACCAGTGGCTTTAGAAATACATCTGCCATGGGATAGGCAGTGTGCAAAAATCCAAAAAAGTCACAGAGCAGCTTTAGCTGGCAAGTCTCACAGATTAAACCTTGGCCCGTTCTGCTCATCTTAACTATTATGTCTTCTAATCTCATCTCACAATTCATATAGATTTAATCTTGCTGCAGACAAAGAATGCAATGCATATATCTGCTAACTGTTATAACCAATAACTTTCTTTTAAAACTCCAAGAAAAAAATAAAAGCAAAATAATAATTTTAACGTAAAGCAAACTGCAGTAAAACAAGAGCAAAAGGTAGTGAAACAATGTAAGCATGTAAACTATAAACCAATAAATCCAAAACAGTCACAGAGCAGCTTTAGCTAGCAAATCTCACTGATAAAAACTTTAACCACTTATGCCCATTTTGCAGATTAAGGATCACACGCAAATTTTCATTTTTTGTCTTTTTGCTCTTTATATTATACTCTCATCACTTAAAGTGGACTTTCTTATTCTAAAGCATGTAGGCTTTACTTCACTTACTTCTTTGGAACTGAATAATCGCGCTGGTGGTGCTGCGGTAGTGTTGTCGCCTCACAGTAAGACGCTGTCCGGTTCGATTCTTAGCTACAGCGTCTTCTGCATGGAGACATGCATGAATGGGCGTACCTTTATTGAAGGTTGTGCATCAGGCCTGGCAAGCCGGTACGTAAAAATCAACTGCCAATCATTAGCGGACAGGAGTTCCGCTGTGGCGACCTCTAACCGGGAAAAGCCGAAAGACACAAACAAACAAACAAACTTCTTTGGAACTGAATGTATTACGTTTAGTAAACATTTGTGCATATGTATTGCCTACTGAGCAGCTGTCCAGCTGCTTCCTGATTCTGTTTCAAGTGACTCCATCTTCTTATGATACAATTGGTGCAACAAATTGTAGTGGATAGGCTTGCTTTTGGAAGACTGCAGCAGAGTTCATCAAAACATGACACAGAATGCAGCACAAGTGATCACTCAGTCACAGACAATAATTCAAAAAATACCTAAATGCAGTTATATTCACATAAAAAGTAACAGCAGCAAATTGCAACAGGATAAGATTCCTAGTTAAATGTATCATGCTTGGCATACAGATATAATAAATAGTTGTCTACCCTGGGATTATCACTTTTAGTAAGAAAATTGGAGCATGTAAATCACTTCATTTATAAACCCATAGTAAAGTTAGTGTGTGTTATACATTTCATAGAGTACTGCTGGAATGAAAACATCTGGAAGAATCCGGGTCTACTTCATATGTTCGACAGTTCATTTGATCGACACTCATTTGACCGAGACCAACACACCTAAAGTTCAAAACACCTAAAACCCATTTGATCAAAACTCATAACACTGACACATGAAATTAAAAGCATTATGCCCTTCTCCCACTGTAGAGCGATCCTGGAGTTAGTATATATAGTTGGGAGGGGGGGGGCACAGCCTGGTAGGAGTTTAATGGAAAAGTACCAATAATTTTAATGTTATCAGCACCCTTTCCTGTAGTACCTCATTTCAATTTTCTACTTTAGACAAATCTCAACTACCACAAAATAATTCCTTGACAACAATGACTTCAGTTGCAAACCTGGATATCATATGCTGCATCAGTAGCTATTAAATCTAGACATTAATTGTCTCAAAAAAAAAAAAAACAAACCCTAACTCATATCTTTTCCTGACAACATATATCTCATATTACTTTAAACACACGTTCATCCTTCCCCTTCCCAAGGTGGAAAATCCACAATTTCACCCTGCTTGCAAAAGTACTTGAAAATATAGTTTACAAGTAAATGATGGACAATATTCATATGTGGCAAACAGCATGAGATGTTTTTCCTTAGATCACTGTTACAGTATCTGTGACTACATGAGATATATCCTGCTAAGGTTCGAGTGCCCAGCCAGTATACAAAGTTTTAAGTTTCTTCCCTGTGCCCAGTACATCCCCCCTCCTAGCACAAGAGTATATTCTCGTTAAAGTGGAAATTATCAACTCAGAATTTTTTTGCCATTTAGTACACTTAAGCAGACTTCTCATCAGCTCAGAGTTGTGAGTTTAGTAATTGGTTTCTGAACAAAATAGGGCAGCTAAGTATCTCCCCTGAGGAATCTTCCATTTTCTGAAAGAGTTTCTTCAAATGTGTTAATGTCTGCCAGGAATTGCAACATTTCTTTTGCAGAAATTAAAAATTATTTTAAATTGGAGGGAAGGAAAGTGCGAGAATCTCACAAGAGATAGTATGAATTATTGGGAATGGATTCCATTAGACTATTAGTCATTCCCCTAGTTATAGGGGCCTTGGATGATGCACTTGCTTCAGCCTCTCCTTCCCCATGTTTGCAACCCCCTGCTCCTAAGAAATCGGACAGATTTTACAGGGTGCATGACACACAAATTCCTTTACAGAACCCTGTTGCAGACCCTACTATTATTTGTATGGATGGGGACAGAGTTTCTTATGCCTTTTCTGCTTCTAATCCTGTCCCAAATGGCAAAAATAGTCATTCCTTCTATAGATTTGCAAAGAAGTTCTAGACATGCTCCACTGGCTTTTTGACCTATTAATTGTCAGACTAGCATGTTCAAGCATCTGTTTTTGCTAACATGCAGCAAACTTTAGCTTCACTTCCTAATTCTGACAATAAATCATCCTTGTTAGAAATGTTAAAATCTGTTTTGCAGGTCACTTAACATTATTATGTGTACTTATGATGCAGTAGATGCCATGTCTTGGGCTGCTTTTACTAGTACTGCAATGCGTAGAAACGCATGAATAAGATTACAGTATTTCTCTGATGATATTAAAGCTCGGTTGTTTAAGGCCCTATTTGACAGAAACCTTTTTGTTTGGCAAGTTTTCAGCAGAATGATTAAATAAACTAGAAGAAAGGGATAAGTTAATGCAAGAAGTCAAACAACTCTTTTTGCCTCCTATTCTTAAATAATAAAACAATAAAGGAATTCTGTATCTTTCCTGGTCCTTTTTTAAGTTCTTTAAAACCTCCCAGCAAAATCCAGCTAGGCAACAATATAAGAAGAAATGGCAGGGAAATTCAAAAAGGAAAGGAGATGGATCCCAGGGGCTTTATTTTTGAAAGAAAGTCCAGTGATCACATATTCTCCCACCCCCTCCTCACTCCAGCCACTCTTCCCACACTACAGGCAATCACCCCACTGCCTTTGTTTCTGGAAACAACAACTACAGATGTCCGGGTTTTAAAAAACAATCAAGGGTGGTAACAGACATCAGTGGACATCCTTTCCTTCTCAATCAGGAATCCCTTATTCACCAAAAAACAAATAAAATCCATCTGATTGTTCAATTCTCTTGGATTAGTTGACGTAGGTGTAACATAACCTTGCTTCCACCCCAAAAGGGGTACATAAAGACCAGTTTTGGACCTTTCAAAACTAAACATCTTTCCTTTCATTACAAAATTCAGGATGCTTACTTTACAATCTGTTTTTCCCCTTATATTTCCCATGTCCTTTCTAGAAACTTGTACTTAAAAAATGCCTACTTGTGCACTCCAAGTCATAATATGCACTAGCATTTCCTAATATTTCTTGCCTTAGGATCATATTTAGTTTACATCTTTGCCTTTTGATCTTTCTACTGCTTCAAGAGATCTTGCAAAGTGCTTGTCTTCCTTCATAGCCTTTTGCAGACTTCAAGACATCAATATGTTTCTGTTTGCACAATTGCTTCATCACAGCTCCATCAATCCGAGACAACTTAGCTACTCTTCACTTCACAGTAAATCTTTTCAGTAGTCTGTGGCACAAGCTAAGTCCAAAAAAAAATGTTGTTTAAAACCCTTTTACAAGTTAGTGTTTCTAGGGCTCCTTTCAGACAACACCCTATTCATTGCATACCACCATCCAAGTTCTGAATCTCCAAATTCTGGGTTTCATAGCTTATTCCATCCTAAAGGTTCCATTTGCTAGAGAAGACAAGGAAAATCCAGTGATATCCCAAATCAGTTTGGATCTAGCATCTTCGTCCATTATCTTACCAGGTTCCAGTGCTGATTTTTAACAAGAAGAAACTCCTATGGTGGTCCGGTCAGATCTTACTAAGGCCAGGCCTCCATTTTCTCCCCTCTTCCTACTCAATCAGACATTATAGATGCTTCAAACGTCAGATGGGGGGGGGCAGTGTCACAGAGCATCAAGATTCAGGAAATATGGAACTTTCATTTCAGGAACAAGTATATAAATCTCAAGGAGATGGTGGTTCGAATAAAATCTTTCAAAGCCGTAAGCTGTAGATCCTGGGACTCCCGATAGTGTTAACAGACCACACAACACTGATGCAGTATATAAACAAACGGGGGAGGGACAAGGTCCAGTCTGCTTTGCTGGCTAGCTGTGATTGTCTGTGAACTGGTAACACAGGGCAATCTTACTTTGCAGGCCACATACATTCTTTCAGAGCAGAAAACAATAGCAGCCACTATGAGCAGATCCAGAACAGTCCCTTGCTATAGGATGCTACACCCAGAGGTTTTCCAGGACATTGTCCATCTGTGGGAAGTCCTCAAATAGGTTTATTTGCTGCCTTCCTCAACAGACAACTAAACCAGTTCAGTTCCTTTGCATCATGTATGAATAAACTTGTTTTTAGGGATCTGTGTCTAGCCTTTTGAAACATGAAAGAAGTGACCCACTTTGACCACCTATTCCTTCACAGAACAAATGATTTCTCAAATACCAAGTTAAAGGAACTAAACCTTCATTAACAAATAAGACACACTGACATGATAGAGTCAAATCCAAGCCTATCTCCTACCTGTGGCACAAACCTCCACTATATGTTAAACAGAGTATCACCCATATGCCACCCTTAAGTCAAACCTAGATAACTGGATGGGCAGCCTCACTTCTTCCCCACTTATTTTGGTTGCCATCCCAAAGGAAAGAGGGAACATTTGAATACGAGTTATTTTCTAGTCTTGTAAGGGTCTGCAGACAAACTGCCTAGCATGCATGACTAAATTAAATACATATTTCAGTACGTATGACATATGCAGGCTCTAGATTTTTTGAAAACATTATATTCATTTACATAGGAACATATACAACACATTCACAAGATTAATTTGTTTTGATTTGTTTAATTAGGGCTTCAGCTTCCAGTATGCACAAAATTAACACATAATTCAGATACTGCCAGTCAGCATATTTAATCAGAGCCATCTGGTAAGGAAAAAATGTCCAGTGTAATACCTACTGGATCCGTGATACTGTCTCTTGTTTGTAACATACACATGCAGATAACTTATCAAGTGCCTCAGTCGGGAATTGTTTCCATCACGTACAATTAAGTGTAACTGATGACATAATATGCAACTATCTGCTGTCTTTTCTGATTTTTTTCCATCAAAACCAGTCCTAAATGCTGTAATATAATGAGTTATGGAATTAAGGAAGTGCATATTTCACAACAGCCTTGCAGTAATGATGGACGAATGCTCTCTGTAAGCACCACCTGGTTGTAACTAAAACACGACTACCACAGTAAATTGTGAGCTGTTAAGAAAAGAAAGCACCACAAAATAGTGATTCCTTGTTCCCAACCTGTCTTACACAAAATAAAACATTGTATCAAATGTAGTGTGTCATTTGCCAGATCTAACACGAAGTATAAAGCCACTAGTAGAGTATTTACATTGCAGTGGGACTGTTTGGGTTACAGTATGCAGTTTAAAACTGGCATTCAACAGAAAAATGTGGGGGATAACATGCTGCTAAGGGATCAAGAAATTTGCTTAAGATTTCAAAGACTAGAACAATATACCACAAAATGTGTGTCCAACTGCAGGATACTTCATTCATACATGTTCATCTCAGGTAAATGGGAAAGAAACACAAATATCATTGTTAGATTCTGATGTAAACCTGCCTGCAATTATCGCCTAGTTAGTTGCTCAGCCATCATCTTCATCACTATAGCCAGACATGCATAATTTCTAGATGCATATAATTATATTTCACATCCTTATACTATGACAATTTCATTTTCGAGTGCACTATACGCATTTGTGAAGTCCTGAGAAAACAAATGCACAATTACTAATTCCTAATATCTTAATCTGAAGAACAGAAATGCAATCAAAAACATACAGTATTGCTTTACTGAATAAACTGCACAATCTGTGATTCTGTAGATTCCTGCATCTGGTTCAAAAAATGAGAGGCACTGCATATGTAAGAAAACATAAAAGCGAAAAAAAAACCAAAGATAATGGATTTGTTTTTCGGGGGAGGACAAACGTATCACAAGTAACTGTTTTTCTGTCCACACTATAATCTACAGCAAGACCATGCCCTTTGCTCTTCTTCAGACTACTGAGATGATCATAGTTTCATTCACAGGTATGTAAAAGGTGAAATAAATATACAAGTAGTGGCTAAGGGCATTTCTCCGAGGAGACAAGGTCCTGCTTACCAGATGATGTTTCAGGAATTTTCCAGGAGGAATGTCTTCTCAGCAAGAAATTTCCGAAACATTTTAGTACTGATGAAGTCCATAATTCTCATGATACCACTGGCCCATCTCCACATGAGGAAAATTCAGTGGTATGCACAAAATTGTTAAACCCAGCACCTTCCTTCCTTGGAATCCCAATTGTCAGTGCTGTCCTTCTTCAGAGAAGAGTTACAGTGGGGGAGAGCACAGCTGAGTATCAACACAGGTCACCCCTTCTTACCTGTTCAGTTTCAGTCTAGTCAGAGAGATTTGTCTAACTTCACTTGGGGAGCTGTGTCTATAGGAATGCAAATGCAAGCCACTAAGAGACCCAAGAATGCATGGAAGTACATCAGTATCAAAGAAATGTTGGCAGTGATCCATGCCTTGAAAGTCATTCACCACCTATGGACCCTGTGTCCTCTTCTTGTGGTTACAGACAACACAGTGATGTGGTACATCAATGAACAAGGGATTACAAGGTCATACTCTCCATTTCAGTTGGCAGTGGTGGCCTGAGAGTTGGCTTTACAGCATTTTCTGAACCTTGTATATCACACATCCCATCAGAGCAAAACATTGTGGAAAACAGACTAAGCAGATCCTAGGGTAGACCTTCACATGTGGCAACTCAAGGTAGTGGTGTTTAAAGATCTAATCCAGATGTGGAGAAAGCCAAAAATAGATCTGTCCACCTCCTTTCAAGACAAACGTCTGGATAATTTCTGTTCTAGACATCCTTGCAGTCATGCTTTGAGGACAGATGCATTTTCATACCCTTGGGTCAGGAATATTCCTATATGTTTTTCCACACCTTCCACTGATTCACAAGGTACTTCTAAAGAGTCAGAAAGAAATACCAATGATCATTGTGCTGACCGCCTATTGGCCCAGGCAATACTGGTTCTCCCTTCTAATGGTAATGACCATGGGCAATTACCACATACTTCCTCACACTATGGATTTGCTCAAACAGTCTCAGGAGCAACTGGTATACCTGAATTTGGAACCACTACAACTGACAGCCTGGATGATTCAATCATGACTCCATTTAGGTACTTGTTTCATGAGGATATGCAGCAGGTGTTAAAGGATGCCAGAAATCCTGCTAATAGAAAATCTTATGTTTACAAATTGATAAGGTTTTTAAGTGGTGCCTAAATGGGAGCAGAGGGTCCCTTGAGGTTAATATCCCTCTGGTCTTGAAATATTTGTGTGAGCTACTTCAGGATGGCTTTTCACATACGTCAATTAAAATGCAATTAGCAGCCATTTCTGCTTGTCTGTCAGTGGATCCCCCTCTTTCTGCTTCTCTTTCCTAGGTTCATGGGTGTGTGCTAGGCTAATGGCCCAGGAACCTTTACAAGCCTAGCCCATAGGATTACCCTGGCATCGTGCCACCCGACCTTAATTCCCAGTGCCTCTGTCGGGTAAAGCCACTGGAGTGATCCCTGGGGTGAATTTTCTATTTCCCATCCACTCATCAAGATTTCTCTTGAAGAGGTCCAGTGAGGTGCTCTGCTTGACATGTATGGGAAGTCTGTTCCATAGCATGGGCAGTCTCTGGGTTATGAACCTGTCCCTCCTGCACATTCTGTTGATTGTGGTAATGAGGTTGAGGTCTCTGGAGCGTGTGGTGTGGAGGGATTAGGATTTCTTTAGATGTAGCATTTCTAGCAGAGCTGGGTCAGACGTGGCTTTATAAGTCAAGCAGAGATCGCCTCTAAGTAAACAATATGAGACAGAGAATAGCTGGAGTTTTTTAAGTCTGTCCATGTAGGACAAGAGTTTAAGGTTTTTGGTAAAACAGTTAAGTAAAGGAGTATTTGCATATGAGACCCACCTCTCAAGCAAATTCCTCCTTTATGAGATCTCAACTGTGTCCTTGAAAACTGACCATACCACCCTTCAAACCTGTCTTTCAGGCTGATCTGAAGTTCTTCATGTAGAAAACTGTTTTGCTTATTGCTCTGACATCTACAAGGTGTGTTTCTGACTTGCAAACAGTCATGGTGGGACAACCTTACCTTATTTTCCACAGGGATAGGGCTGTATAATGCACTAATCCCTCTTTTGTGCTGAAAGTGGTCTCAGAATGCACTCTTAAATCGGGCTGTCAACCTCCATGTGTTCTTCCTGAAAGCTAAGAATAAGTGAGAGAGGATACTTCATATGTTGGATGTGCATTGGCAGCTCAGGTACTACCCTGACAGAATGAAACCCTTCATGAAGGTTGAAAGGCTTATTTCCTACAAAGGGGCAAAAAAGGGTCAACTTGTCTCCAAGCAAATCATTGCATGATGGCTGTCTTCTGGTATTGCTTTTTTGTTACACCTACCATGGCAAGGTGAATATGGGCAAGGTAAAGGCACACTCACCAGGGCCTTTTCCTCTTCAGTGGCATATTGGAAAGTAGTGGACTCTAGAATATTCTACAGGCAGCAACTTGGTCGTCTGTCCATACCTTTTTGAAACACTACAAGCTAGATGCCCTTTTTAGATCCAGAAAGGTTTCACTGCCATTATCTAGGAGCTCCTGGACCCTGCACAAAGACAAAGAAGGATCAACCTGTCTCTGAGCAAATCTTCCTATAGTTGTTTGCACATGGAGTAACTGTAGGGAATCATTCCGTTTAACTATCTGGAGATGTGTTTATCTTGGATGAATATTGATACTCCTCCTTTAGTTTTTACATGTTCATTTTGTGGTCTGAACGTGTGGAAGGCAATGCTCTCTGTGCTCTTGAACCAGGTCTCTCTGACTGCACAGATGTCTGCATCTTCCAAGGTGAGGAGTGCTTCCAGTGAGAGAAGTTTTAGATTTAGACTCCTAGCATTTAGTAGCATTACCTTAAGGTTATTTTTTGAGGATATTTTTACGTCAGGAATTTTGTTTTTGTGATACTGCCTAAAAAAGGCACTATGGGGAGGCAAGAGCCTTAGCCAGTAGCCAAAAGCCCAGAGGTGACATTTGGAGACCATCTCTGGCAAAGCATCATGGTCTGTCTATCATATCACCCCAGGTTGACAGGTACTAGATCCCCTTAGAAAGACACAAGAAACTAAGTCAGTTGTTGAAGTCAATCATTTTTTTGTCTGTATTGAGGCATCATCCTAGGTGAAGGTAGAATGCTACTTAATGCTAGTGACATACCATCCTGGGAAACATATTCAGAGAGCTCAGTCATGTCTCTCTTCATATAGTCCAGTGAGGTTTATCTCAAGTCGTTCACACTAACATGTACTATGACAGAGTCATAACAGTGCCTGTTGTTGAGAGACTTTAGTGCATGTGTGATGTGGCAGATCCTGGCACCTGATAGACAGCTGACCGTGACCTTTTCCTTATCCAACCTGGTGAATGGGACATGTGTGTGTCTCCCAATGGAGTCACCTATGACTAAAATATTTGGTTTTGTGTTTTGCCTTAGGGGTATGTTTGGTGAGACACTGGTTTGTGCATTTGTATGTATGCCCTAATTTGCTGGGAATGTATTAAGTGAAGTGTGTTTATGTTTGGGAGGTCTCTGCTGTTTAGGTAGGCTTCTATGGAGAACCTCTACATATGTAGGTTTAGGTTTGTACACCTGGATGGGGCAGAAGGTGAAGTGTGTGAGTTGACAAGCTGCTTAGTATCTTAATTACTGATTTGTAAGTGAGAGAGCCTAGATTCTAGATTTTTAATATAAATGCATCTCTCACATATTGAATTTGTGTGAATTAGGAAAAGTTGGTTGCCAGTGTACATGAGGGAATTGCTACATTGCCTCAGGATGCCCATGTCAATCAGGTTGGCTGAAGACATGGTGGAAAATTGTTGATTCATGATGCTGTGTGAAGTACTGCTGTCAGTAACAAGGAGGGCACTAGAAGGACCAGGTATGGCTAAGGGACAAGAAAAAGGTCTAAACTGCGAGGGGCTTAATGGGTAAGACTTATTGAGGAACCTCAGAGGCACAGCTGAGTGTCTAACCAGGCAGTGAGGCACAACAGTGAGAAACCTCCGATGGAGCACAAGCAGCTGACTATGGGATCATCTATCTGATATTAAATAGAATATCTATATATACATATATATTATACATACAGTACATATACATACACACACACACATATATATATATATATATATATATATATATATATATATATGGGAATACGGGTCTATATTAGAACATCAAGGTTTCAAACCTTCGAATGTTCTAATATTGAACCCTATGCAGCGAAAGCTTAAAATATCGAAGCAACAGAAACCCAAATTTTTTCCTAGGAAAAGAATTCGGTTGTCTATTTCTGTTGCTTCGGTATTTTCAGCACTGTGGTGGAAAGTTACAGGTCGGGTTCGGGTGAGTGTGCGATTGTGTGGATGTGAGGGTTAGGACGGGTTAGGTGAGTTAGGGTTAGGGCGCGGGTTAGGTATGTGTGTGATTGTGTGGACATGAGGGTTAGAGCGGGTTAGGTGAGTTAAGGTTAGGGAGCGGGTGAGTGTGCGATAGTGACGGACCTTAGGGTTAGGGTTTGGGTTAAGGTAAGAGGATAGTTAGTAGTGTGTGTATAGTTTAGTGTAGGGTTAGGTGTAAGATTTTAGGTGTATGTGTGTGGATTGCTGTTTGTTTGGTGTGCTTGTGTTTTGTGTATGTGTTTTGGAACAGAATTTTTTTTTCCTAAGAAAAAAATCCACTGTTCTGACAGTTTGAGATTCTAAGCTTTCGCTTACATAGGGTCGATTAATCACCGTTCGCTTTTTTAAGTAGTCAGTGATCTAATATAGACCCGGGAATACACACACATATGTGTTTGTTGTGTGGGGAGTGTGTATAACAAGCAGATAAAATGGACATAATATCTGACAAGCAACAAACTGCTTAATTCTGTCTCCTAGTTTTCTTTTAAATTATAATGGATTTCATAAGACTGAAATTCTACTATGCTTAAACTTCTAGGAATGAATAGAACTGTAAAATGTCATTTGTTATGCACATATACTTTGTAATAGCAGTGTTCAATTAAAATGTGATACTAAAATAATAAAACCTAGCAGCAGGAGCCCAGAACACAGGGCAGGAGTGTTTCTGTAATATGACATGCCTGCCATATTGCTGATCTGCAGTTTCTCGCTCTCTGCATGCAATAAGAACAGACTTTTTTGTCAGTTAATTTATTCATATTAGCAGAAATATTGTTCATTTAAAGCATCAAGTTACAAACTTAAATGCATTTTGTAATATATTATAAAACTTTTTATGTTTCATGCAAGATGTTGGATCCAGCCAACATAATACTCCACCATAAATATTAATTAGATTTTGAGTTCTGTTCTTATACCCTGGGATTCATAAATACAGTACACAATAGTGTACAGAGTAGCAATATTGATAGAATATCATGCCATTTGTAATAATCTGCAATTCATAACTGTGCCACAATGCACAAAGTCATGTCTCTTTATCATCTTTTTCAACAATTCATGATAACACCAAATACAACTGACAAATGAAACTGAAGCTACAAGTCCTATAAAAATGCCGTGTATTGTATACAAATGAAATTAAACTCAGGTTCCTTTGGACAAAAACACAGTGCTATAGTTTACCCAAAAGTAAATTAAACACCTTTAACTCAGTCATATACTGCTGGGGAATAGTCCCTGCTGGTAGATCTCTTTGGATTCTTCTCTCTTAGAAACAATTTCCACGTTTTCCTTCCAAGCCTTTATTTGCAGTGTTTGTCTGTCCCTTTATGTCTGTCTATCTCTCTCTTCCCCCCACCCCAAGGCTATTGCTCTGGTCACCAAGTTTCCTTTCACAAAAATGCTCTCTGGTTGGGATCTTTTCAGCTCTCCTTTTATATTATATTCACTGTATCATTAAACAAACCTGCTCTCACTAAAATGGTTAGTATTTGGGTCTTTATTGAGTCATCATTTCAGTTAAATTCGGTATATCTATACTCATTTAATTCAAAACTCAAATAATCAAAGCACTCATAAAAAAAAACAATGTTTTTGCAGGGGGCAAGCCTCCCTGCACCCCCTCTAATTATATATTACAACTCTACTATTGTAAAACAGTGAGGATAAACAAACTCCCGTAGCCATGTATTAAGACCAAATTAGTTTAGACCAAATGAATAACATCTTAAATTTAGACTAAATTAATGGCACCCCAGTATTTTTCTGTTCTTAATTAAACATACAGCTTAACAGATGCACAAGAAACATCAGTCTTTCTACAATTAACTTATTATATAGTATTGTAGGCATTACCACACAACGTTGTATATATTTTTGGTCACTAATAGTCTTACAAACCTTGAGAACGATGACACTATGCTAGAATATACACAGTGGTGTAGAGGCTAATTATTTCCTGAATCTCCCAAAGTACTCCTTCACATAGAAGTTTTTCCGCCCATGCAATGAACTAGCAGAGCTGTTTGGTGAGAGGGAATAGAGGTATTCAAGATGGCATGGGATGGGTGGAAAATCCGATAGGAATGCAAGGGGAAATATAGGGTTGGAGGGGAGGTAAAATGTAAGATGCACTTAAAGGGCAGATTAATGCATGAAGTAAATGTAATGTAATGCGATACGGAACTGTTGCATATCCACATACCCTACCACCATACACGGTACTTACTCAAACACAGCCACACATTCATACATACACCCTTGTTTTACTCAATGAGGATTGATACCCCTATAACCCATGGGAGAGCTTTGCCTCCACACTTTCCCATTATGTTTTATTCTAACTCAGACATCACCAATGCTATAGACAAAAGGGCATGGTGACTCAGATTTTCCCCAGATATACAACATATGCCACACCAATCCCACTGCATGTTCTACAATCACAAAATGTATACCCATATATTCACCCTTGCAACATACTTACATACATATACTACACTAACACTACCCACCTTAGCATACACAGCACCATATGAAATATGGATGTACTCTAAAATTCTTTATACATACCTGATGTGCAAAACCTAACACTTGCACTATTAATTTCTACACATTCAATCTGGTCATCTACATCACTGTTTACTATTCTCATCTTGTTTCTTATCACATGATCAAAGGTATGTGTGTTCAAGGTGGGCATTTTTAAAATGTTGCCAGAAAGTATTTTTAATCCAACTTTTTAATTAAAATTCTCACTAATTTCCACAGCATTACTGCAACTACTCATTGTAAAATTCCCTTAGAAAATTCATTGCAGCTCTTCATTTTTGAGACACTTTCCTTAGTTTACTGTTCAGTGTTCATGTGCAAATGTTTGGTTGTGATATAAAGGAGATAAAAAAAGAAAAAAACATGTTAGAGGGTAAATATTTTAAAAATTGGATGGGAAAGCCTGTTCCTACACATTCCATGAGAGAACACAATAAATTATCTTTATTGATGTATAGTAATGTATTATTTGAACCTTATATGGTAAAATAAATTAGTAGTAGTTATTTTCAATTCTGAAATACAAGATTTTCAAATTAGATACATACTTTGAAAGGACATGGCATGATACATCGGAGCTTTGAGACCAGACAATTCTCAGTATCATCTTAAACAAATTGCAAAATAAAAATCAGCCATGACAGCCAGCAAATGCAGAATGGAAATATGTTATTATAATTACAATGAAAAAGATTACTTGGGGAAGGAGACCATACAGTGTGATAAAAATCAAGACATTAGTTAATTTGCAATTATAGCAGCATAAAACAGAATCACAGCTCTCAACTGTTCAGATTTTTCCAGAATGTCTAGATTTTTGCCTCATATTTTTGGTCTGTTCCTCATCAAACCTGTATTCTGTTTCTCATAAAACCTGTGTTTTTCTGGCAAAACAGTGAGGAGTGAATTCAGTAAATAATGACAGCCATTAACGTTTCAGACTTTATATCCTACAGAAAATGCACGGTAACACAAAAACATTTATTCTAGCAACTTTCTAGGTTTATACTGGCAATATTTAAAATTTGCCCCTATTTTGGGAGCTTTGTCCCCCCAGTGATTTCTTGTGCTACGAGGTTGAGAGGTATGCAGAGGATGGGATAGGAAAGCTCACAGGGGAAAGAGTCGAAGGAAGGTTGGTATTACTGGAATAGTTCTCCATACTGTTATCATTGATTGTAATTCAGAAATAGGTTAGAAAAGCACACTAATACAAAATCAAAAGTTTTTATTCCTTATATTATGTCATTTGGGGAAGAAGAAGAAATACAGCACATACTAAAGATGTATTTCTTTTAGCTGCATGAAGGGATAAAATATTTTATAACTTTAATTTTAAATAAGCAGCTCATTATTTCCAATTTAAAACAAAAAAAAAATATTAAAAAAAATATTCAATCTGCTTGAGTTTCCTTCATTGGGTCTGCCTTAATGTAGCCTGTATATTCACAAATAAGATGACCTTGGCTTCTCTATTACTGAGAAATAGCTTGCATAGTGAAGTTTGCAGTTATGCACATTTTTATTTGACTTGTACAGCTAGATAAAGTAAATATGAAAATATGTTACAGTTCATTTAGGTCTCTTTGCATACATATAAGTTAATGTAATCTAGATTTATTACATTAACTTAGATCTAGAACTTAGAACTAGATCTATTAATGTAATAAATTATAACTTAAGATATGTTTTCATTCATGAGGAATAGCAGATCTTTTTGGACCCCCCTTGGCTCACTGTAGATTAGTAATTCAGTTTCTGGATAAGATCCAATTACTTTGGACCAGGCCTACTCAAAAACACACTTTTTTATTTTCCTGTATTTATAAGTCAGCTAAGAAAAAAAAATGAACATTTTTATTGATTTAACATAATAATGTGTGTTCACTTCCAGCATTGGAAGACTTGATATGGAACAGAAAGACATCCTTTTGTAGATGAAATATTTTCACAATGCTATAAATTTCATTTATTTTCCAGATAGTAATTCCATTTCTTAGTGCTTACTTACTTTTTCATACAAACTAATAAAAGCTGTAGACTTTATAATTACTTCTGCATGCTACTTGTATTCTGTACTTCTCAGTAGAATAGTAAATAAAATAGTGGTTTTAAAAGGTTATGAATCTACCTTACTGTGGTTTGCAAAGGCAAGTTATAAAAATATTCATTCACTTGGTTACATACATGAATAAAAAAATGATGGCACAAAACGATCATACTCTAAAAGAATGCAAGATGTTTTCTTTTATTATTCTACTTTATAGCTAGTTAATACATTTGCAGAACAAGAGAAATAAATCTCAAAATGCAACCTGTTCAGTTCAACTAAAGTGTACACAACAATTAGTAGTAGTTGTGTACTCACTTGTCCATCAGGTAAAGAACGCTAAGTTTTAAAACTTACTACTCAATTTCAAGTTATTTAGTAAACTAGAAAGAGAAAATTGTGATTAGTTGCTATGACACTGAGGTACATGAAGCATACTCTGGAATTATTCATTTGTCCTGCATAGATACTGTGTTATTCAGTCTGCTCATTCGTGCCTTCCCTGTTAATTTTGATGTGCTTTACTTTACCTTTTGCAGATAATGGCTTCATTAATTTTGAAAACAATAGTGTAAAATAACACTGGATATATGTAAAGAAAACTTCTGGAAGTGTCGATTTTAAAATCTAATAAATTATTGATTAATCAACACAATACAATCCTATAGGATTTTGAAGAATGGCAATTGAGGAAACAAGAATAATTCTCCTTGATGTACAAAAGATAACAGAGGTTGACATCTATGACTGTATACTAAATCTGAATGTGGATTAAATGGAATTTGTACATCAAAAAGACTTATGAAGTCAGAGTTAAATTATACTTGCTCTGCAGAATTCAAACAGTTCAAAATAGCTGTACTTACAGAGAAAACAGAATAAACTTAAAAACAGCCTGAAAATGTTTCCATGTGTGTAACAGAACAGGATTCAAAAATGTTATTCCATTACATTTGTATAGATGTTTGGTTGCTGTTTTGCAGAATGTCAGCTTTAACCAACTTGTAAGAAATTTTGTTTCTTCCACTTATCCTGTATGTAGCTTTAATTTAATACATGTTAAAAAACAGCACATAAGAAAATAGCAGTATAATGTAATATATAAAGGGATGTTTTGAATGTATGTCCATTTATGTCACTGTTGTCTCTTTTGACCAAGATGGCAGAAATATTTTCTGTTTTTTTAACAAAATGTGTGTAATTAACTTCATGTTATAAGTAAAACTTGCAATTATAGAGCAAACATTATGTGCATGTAAATTCAAAGTTAACTTAATTTCATGCTAAGACTGGCTGACTAGACCCCATTGAAGTGTCTTAATGTTTAGAATTTGATGTATATCTTTATGGCAAATTTGAAGTACCCAGAGAAGTTACAAAATGCACATTAGGTTTACATCCAGGATGCTGGATGAGTAAGAAGCACCTGATAAGTGTTGTTCATAGAAAATTTTTTTTCTAATAAGAAACATTTTCTTCACTTTGTAATTGATCATAGTGCCTACTGTCATCAAGTAAAATGTGAAATAATTTCATGAACTATTTGTGAATTAACATTTTTTTTTTATATTTTATTGTTGAAATATTAGTGTTTAATTTGGTCTGGAGTATTTTAACAAAACAATCAACTTGTAAGTTTGTAGGTTGATTTATTCACTTTAAAAGAAGATACTATCTTGTATTTCATCACTTCAAGAACTTATTACTATAAATGAATACTTAAAAAAAATGGACAATTTTTCACAGAAAAGAGATGTGTTTTAAGAAAATCCTGCTCAAACGTGAACAGAAATAGCAAGATATTAAAACCTCTCTAAATTATATAGGTGTGGGTTCTATGGGAAATGCAATGGAACTGATAATATTAGGATATATAAAACAGAAGACTTGAAGATCATGAGCATCAGAAATTGCATAATACATTGTGTTACAGAGGAAATTAAGAGAGAAAACATGGTCAATTTTCTTACCACCTGAATACCTAATACCCAGAACCTACAACAGAGACTCTCACTGAGAACTAAACATGCACACAAGCCCTTGGTTAAAACTATCACAAATCCCAATGCTCCATCGTGAGCTTAGATAAGGAACATTAATTAAAATAGTTTGGAGAAATCTACAGTTTAAGACTGGGAATAATACAACTCAAAGTGAAATGACTTCACAATTAGACCTATGGAGAAAAGAAACATATTTCACTGTGATGAGGTCTTATAAGTAAAATGCTGTAAATGTTCATAAGACAATATCTTCCTGACTTCTGATTCAGGAGTACTGAATGGTTTAGATGAAGTAGTTTCTTATGACAAAATAACAACATGCTACCAGATATCGGCAGTAGAGACTCTTCTTACTCCACACTGTAAATACATTTTGTAACAAATATTTGAAGAATGTTAATTCTACTTAGAAATATAAACCTAGTATGAAACCTGCTAAACAGAAACATTGTTATATACAAAAAGAATGGTGAATATATTATTTTAATTTTTAAAAAGAAAAACAAACTGTCTAAATTTCATTGTTTTACATCTGGTACATCTTAAATTGTATTTTGTTGAAATTTTCCTTGGCTGTTTTAGTATGGGTTATTGTTTAGTAGTGTGTTTCCTCTTTTTATATTTATAATAGGTATGGTGGAACTCGACTACTTTTAAAAGAAACAAGGTACTCCTATTTCTCTTTAATACCTGACTTTTATTTAATGTATTTGAGTTTCTTTGTTTTACAGATTTTAAATGAATTTTCTTCAAAATATTGACATTAATATCAATAACAGCTTGATATAAGTATATTATTTCATATTAAACTATCAAAAGTTCATTTTACATGAATATTCAAGAAAATCAAATTAGCCAAAGAACATAAACTTATAGCAACAGTTCTTCATAACTCATTAAATTATTATTAGATCATGCATTGGATATTTGCTTTTTGAATTTTGAAACAAGCATGGATTTCATGCTTAGTTTGATGTGTGGCTGAGAGTTTTGCCAAAATGTTTTCATGGAAAAATGTTAGTGCCATTTGCCAGTTCTAATTTATTTATTTTACTTGCACTTTGTTGACTGGGTTAGTCCCACTGGGCCAATGACCACTGGATAAATACTATTCAGGAGAGACCTGATTTAGTATTCATGCTGACTAGGGGGACATTTGGCCAGGGCATTGAGAAACTCTTCCTAATCTTTTCAATTAGTGCCACGGGATCTTTTACATCCAAATAAGTTACCGCTAGCTCAGGCAGTTGGGGCCTTGGTTTAAATTCTCATCTGAAGAATGGCACACTCAGGAGTCCAGCACCTCCTTATGCTGCTCGGCGGTGTCAGTACTGGGAAATGAGTCCAATTACATGGTCTGGGAACAGAACTCATTGTCTTCTGATCTTCAAGTATCAAAGGCAAGTGTGCTACACGTTGAGCTACTGAGAACTTATTAAATAGTTTAAACAAAAAAAAAAACTCAAAGATATGCAAAAGAAACAGAAATGAAGACCTTAAGAAAACAAATAGTTTCCTTATTCAATCGCTAAACACAAACCCTAACGATATTACTAGAGTCAAATTTGTCTGAACAGTGATAATGTTAGGGGAAAGGGATTTTCATAAGTTAATGTGCATTATGTTAATGTTAGGATAAGGGGCAGGAGATTAGGGCTGGAATGCATGAGTAAGGGGAGCCAGAGAGGTTTCATTCTCCGACCTCAGTTTACTCATCTGTACATGCGTATGTGTGTTTCTGTGCCTGCATTTTGATGATAACAGTAAGCATCGTTTTTTATACTTCTTGCTTTAAAGGACAAGTCTTTGAAGATGTATTGCCTCCTGGTTACTGACAACCAGCTAATTCTCAAACAAACTGATAAGGTTTGTGAGAGATGTATTTACATAATGTCACTGGAGGCCAAGCTCCCACATAAAAGCACTAACATCAATCACATTTTCATTAGTACACACTCTGCACCCATCACACACAGTTCAAAACAGACACACAGACCCACATATGCTAAGGTGCTTAAATGTAACCTTCCTGAACCCCAAAGACCTCCTAGATGAAGTACACATAATAAATACCCTCAGAAGCCTGGAATCCACTCTTTGAAAACACCACCCACATCAACATATACAGAGTTTTAAGATGTTGGTATAAAGTTTTACTTTATCAGATTATTGTTCATTTCAAATAGGAATATTTTTAAATATCACATTTGTCTACTATTTTATTACAAATAAACCCATGTTGCAAGATTTCCAGTTACTGTAAAAATAAAATGAAGGAGTAGGACAATCAGTTACTAAATATTCATAAAAAGTTAATCATTATGAATGCTAAAATTCAAAAGGGTGAAAATACCCATATGGGTAGTCTTCAAACAGCTAAACTTTGAGTCCAATATATGTACCAAAAAACTGTAGCATCCCTGGAAAAGTAAAAACTGAAAACCATGGCACTAAAACTAATCCTTGTCCCTTCCCAAACAAATCAACAGAACAAATCACAAGCATCTTTGACTCTCATTTCATAGACAGTGTAGCTAATATCAAAGACACTTCCTCTCAACTTATCACCACATCTAACTTCCCAAGTAATACTCCTGTCTTTTATCATAGTCAGCCCCAGTTTCCTCTCTCTACTACAAGGACAGTTGGCCAAACTACAACCATGACCCATTCCCCCTCATCCATCCTTACAAACTTAGATAAATCCAATTGTTTGTCAAAATTCAAACTTTCTACCTTTTCCACAGCTTCCATAAAAAAAACTTCTGCTGAAACTAAAAGCCTGCTCTAATGCAGTTTACAGCATACCCACAGAATATTTAAAAATCACTGCAGATGCTGTTGCTTGCCCCATCAGCATTCTCATTAATAGATCTACGCCCATATGTCCCCATACTCTGGAAAAAGCATACATATTACCTCTCCACAAAGGGGGTAACTCTATAGATATTGCCACCTTCCGTCCAATAGCTATTTTATCTCCAAGCTCCTAGAAAAATGTGTACACATCCACCTTCCACAATTCCTTCTCAAAAATCAAATCCTTTATGAAATGCAGCATGGATTCAGACACAGCTATAGTAGTTCAACTGTACTTATATCCTTTATGCAGCTAGTTAATAAAGCTTGAGACTCCAGGAAAATTGTCTCTTCCCTATTTCTGGATTTGTCTAAAGCCTTTGATACTATCTCTCACACACTTCTTTTCCAACTTTGTAACATTGGACTTTCTACCTAATCTTTAAATTGGTTCAAAAGCTACTTATCTGACAGACAATATGCTGTAAAATGGCAACAAGCTATATCCCCATATAACCATAACCCTACTGGTGTCTCTCAAGGATCCTTTTTAGGACCCCTACTGTTTAATATTTTCATCAACAACCTCCACCTGTTGTTCCAACAAGGGTCTCTTGTACAGAACACTGATGACTCTAGTATTGTCTGCTCTTCTGATAACTTTACCTAACTACAGCACATTACTAGCTCAGCATTTACTGCAGTAGAGACTTGGTTTCACAACAACCACCTGCCTTTAAACCCAAGTAAAACTGAATTCATGATTTTCACTCCAAAGAAAACACTCCAATTAACAAAACTTAGTTCCATATCCTCTCTGTAAATAACACCAGAATTGAATTAGTCACCCAAACCAAACTGTGAGGCATTATAATTGACAAAAACACAAAATTTGACTTACACATACAGAATGATATCAGTAAAACTCATAGAAAACTGGGATTACTCTATAGACATAAAAATGTCCCCTCTCTCCACAGTAAACAAGTACTTGTGTCCACTTATCTACTTCCTTCTCTAGTCTATGGTACCCCCATATTAACCACCAATCCTCCTTCATATTTAACCTAGAAACATGTTACAACAAGATAGCTAAATTTGCTACAAATAAACATCACTCCATCCACCACTTCATTCGTCTAAAAATATTAAACTGGCTTGAATTCCCTCACTATCTTACTTATCTCCATTTAACGATCACATATAAATTACTTAGTAAACCACAAGACTGCCCCATCCTAAAGTCCTTATTCTCCCATTATAACCCCATTAAGTGCCTAGGATCAGAAAACCAACATCTCTTCCAAATTCAAAAGCCTAAATTAGCTGATAGTCAACAACTATACTCCTGGGTAATAGCTAAAACCTGGAATAGCCTTCCTCAGCCATTCATATTATGCAGTGTGCTGCCTCCTTTAAAACCACCCTATGCCAACACATTTATTCAAAATGGATTTATAATATCCCTTAACCTCCTCTAACCATTACCTAGACCTTACAGCCTTTCTGTTATTTCCTTTTTCTTTGTTACTCTCATATTCTATTACTACTAATGACTTTCTCCTGTGATCTCCATCGTTATTAACTCTACCCTTTCAACCCATTTTTCTGTTGCCACTAACAACTTCTTACATGTTTCTTTATCATATTCTCTCTTTTATTTTTCCTCTCTTATTGTATAATTTCTGTTGCCTCTAAATTTCTTCCCTACCCTCAATCTCAGTTCTTCTTCTGTAATCAATGCATCTTATTTTCACTCCAATTACTATATTCAACTTTAGTTGAGTTATATTAATTTAGTATATTAGGTGTATCTAGTATGTAAACATAAGCTTTTATTTTCACCCTTATTTTGCATAAACTATAGTTCTATTACATTGTATTAGTTTTTTATAATGTAAGTATCAAGTGTCGTATATATTCCAAATGTTTTCTGTCAGTAATCTTTTCCTCCATTGCTCCTGTATACATTTAAAACGTATGCCTTGATTTACTATGTATTCTATTTTGTGTTTCATGTGGAGATTTTCTCCCCAGACCTCCACTGAAAATGGTCTCTTCTTGGCCCAGAGGACTTTCCCCAGTAAACAAATGCCAGTAAATAAATAAATAAAGTTACTCAGTAAGTCCATAAGGCTTGAAAGGTATTCAAAACATCTTTCAAAAATCAAATGCAATGTATTACAATAGTAGCAACAGACAAAATATACTGGTATATAGCATAAATAGTATGCAGCTTAAAATATATTTGAACTAAATGGATTCAGAAAACATTCCAAATACCATATTTTTAAACATTTGACAGATAAGTAAAACTGAAGTTGCTATAAAAAATTAGAAAAAAAAACATAACAATTGTAATACTCTGGCACTAGTTAGTATTTTGCTGAATCATATAAACTATTTCTTGACAATATCCTAACTATTTTGCAGAGTATGTTTACATATAATACAAAAAATAATGAAATCCCATTATCCTGGAAATATTCTCCAAATGTCCCTAATTTAAAATAAGGCAAAATTATTTACAATATGGATTAAACAGGTCCATTTAATTACTGAATACTGACATCATAAATTTTATATGTCTGACTTGGCTTACATAGTAAAGTAATTGCCAGGTTTGATTCATAAAGCTCAATCAGGATTTATATTTGATATATAAATTCAGGATAACATCAAAAAACTCAGTTTATGGGAATTATATAAAGCTTTACAAAAATTCTATTTTCCATACAATGATTCAATTATGTATATTAAAACTTCAGAAATATAAATTACAGAGGGGCACAAAACAATGATTATTGCTACCGCCATTATTGTTTGACTTACTGATAAGCTGCCAATACAGTTAGAAATAACTTAAAGGGTTATTTAGTTGTGAATGTGTGTGAATGTAAAATGATACATTTTGCTAATGATATCCTTTTAACAACAAGTAGTATTAATGACCACATCACTGTTACATATAATTTACTGCATACTTTGGAAACTAAAACATTGTGAATAAAATAGTAAAGGAACATTAAACTTAAATAAACAATGCTTAATTGGTCAAAATATTTATGTGCAAAGATAACGGGCCAGAATCCAAAAGAGCTATTCTTAATGTAAGTCTGCCCTGATTCCGAAGAACTTGCTGCCAGTGTAAGTGACTAACTTCAGTGTAAGTCCTATGTATAAAAAGGTTTGAACCAGAGGACAGATTACAAAACACATGCTCTCATTCTAAGTGGCCACTTACACTAAGATCAAGTCTTTTGGAATCAGACCCAATATTTATCTAATAAAATGATTATATTAGCTAAGCTATTTTACTCAATTCATAATGTTTCATTTTTCTCTAGCAAACATTTATTAGCCAAATAAATTATTACTACATTGTTATGGCCCCCTAGCAAAGCAAAGTCTACATTAAAAATGATATGAGAGATTGGGAAAATTATGAAATTTGATTTCCAGATATTAACCACATATCTGTATATTCAGTCTATCTTTAGAATAACTTTACTGTTTAGATAATACATATCATTCAGCATAGAAATACATGTAGCATTTGTAAGAATATTAAATTCAAAAGTAAAGCTTCTCAGCTAACATGAATAGCACAAGTAAATTGTATACATTTTAATATTTATATAGCAATGGAATCCAGGTGTATAAATAATTTACTAAAGTCAATTATTTTTTTTATTTACAGCTACAGTATCCAGTTTTGAAACATTGCTTATTTTCAATATACTCATTATTTTATAATTTAGAATTTATACATACTATGAATGGAACCCTTAATCTGATCCACTTTTATGGCATATTTGTAAAACTGGGGAATGATTATTCTGATTTATTACATAAACTGAGGAAAGGGATGTCTGACTTCTTGGAGTCATTGAAAGCACAGGAAATTTCTTCCTGGGTTAACTACTCCACCATATTGACTGTAATATGGAAGGGAGACAGACACAGGTTCCATAAAGTGTGAGAAGCCCATGCCTTTGTTGCAGAGACTGTGCACTGTAAAAGCTAGAGTAACAGATATTCCAATAGTAATGGACTGGCAGACAAACTTGCAGAGGCCCAGAGAGGATTTAGAATTTCAAAGGCCATGAAGAATATCTAATGCAAACATGCACATAGGAAAAAGGACTAAAGAGGAGTTAACGAAGGTAGGGTAAGTAATATCAACAAGACAGGAGGTGGAGCAAACAAGACTCTGAGTATAGCAGAATACAGAATGGAGGAAAGAACATAAAGATAGTGGGAATATGAGTGGCGTGCAGAAAAAGGTTACAGTAAGAAAAACAAAAATTTAATCAAGGCAGAAATCCAGCGAAGAACACAGTCTGACAGTGCCTGCAACAGAAACAGGGACAAAGATAGGAGAAGCAGAAAAGCACACCATTAAGTGTAAACACTGCAACTGAAGCTTCAGAGAATGTAGATAATGTTGGAACCCACAGGGCTTCAGCAGCATAGGTTGGCTAAAGGAAGAAGTGAGAAAAGCAAACTGGAGCACTGAACCAAAGGAGGGAAGCCATCAAGAACTGGACAGCCTGATCACACAGGGAGAAATGAGAGAAGAATGGTTGACAATCCAGGGGAAAAAGAAGTTTATGTACTTGGTAAATTCCATAGGATATCGACATTGTGTTGTGGCTGTATGTCAAAAGTAATGAAAGACTGACGTAATGGAATTTACAGAACAAAAGGGGTAAATGACACTGAAAAAGGATTAACAGAATCTATAAACATGGAGCACTATTCAAAGGGAAGAATCTTTTTTAATATACTGTGCTGCACCAGTGCACACATGCGCGCACGCGCACACACACACACACACACACACACACACACACACACACACACACACACACACACACACACACACACACACACATATCTAGTGTTTTCCATGTTGAAACTGCCTGACCTAGGTTGGAAAAGAAAAGGAAAGGACACTGTAAATGGAAGGGGCACAAATAGGCAAATTCCTGTTACATGGTCTTTCTCCTAATACACAGTGTTTTATAATGTTTGTATTTTCATATAAATGTATGCCTGCTTTCAAGCAGTAAGCACCAATCATATGTTTGATTGCGATATATTACAGCAGAGTGAAATGGAATGTATTAAAACTGTTACAAAAGTAACATCAAATGTAAATGTGATAAGTACTGACTATGAGAAATGGTTGAGAGAAACAGGAACAAACAACAGATGCAAGGCAATCCCGAAGAAGTGAAGGTAGGAAGGACAGGGTTGTCACTCGTCCTATGTTATGAGTCAAGATGAATAGGCGGGGTAGTTCATTTATATGCTTTATTATTTAGAAACACATCAGGATGGATAGCAGCAACATAAAATATAAATGAACTGATTAACTGACAGACCATTACAAACATGCATGATTTCATCTCAACAGCTCTCTATAAAATTGCAGTCTGGCTTGTACATGCTCAGTATTTATACACATGTGCAAGCCCATGGAAAGCTTCTTAAAGGTATACAAACATACTGATCTACATCCTCCTTCTTTAGTGTATTGCCTAGAATAAAATGACATCTGAAATAGACGTGCAGTTATACACACACTAAGAAATAAACACAACATTCATGTCCAACTTGCTGTGTACCTGGAACATAGTCTAAAAATGTAACCTGATCTAGTGATATAGCAATTAGGACTGGGTTTAGCAACAGGGACAGTCATTGGTGAACAATCTGTTTCAGGAGTTTCGGGAATCTTCTCAGGAACAGGGATATTTGCTAGAATGTCCTCTGGAATTGGAACACTGGATGACTCACTCTGAGATCTACCATCTGAATCACAGGCAAGATGTTGCAATACAGGCTCAGACACCATTACTAAATGTTTCTGATTCCACCTAAATTCTACTCCTTGTGATTCCACAATGTACGATCTCAGCTCTGGACATGCACTTTTCACGACTCCAATCTGATCAAAATCTTTGGTTGTCTGCATCCTCACTATCTCCCCTTCTCGTAATGGATTGAGCGGTGTGCTGGACTTGTGAAAAGGCATTTGTCTCAGAAGTCCTATTATAAGTTGAGCTCTCACTGCTTTGTTGTTCTTAGCACAGGGAACCAACAGATTGATACTAACTGGTAGTGTGGTTTTGGGTTGTCTTGACAAAAGCCTTTGTGCAGGTGAACCAAGATGATTATCACGAGGAATTTTTCTGAGATTCAGAAAAACAATGCTATTGTTTTGACTTCTCTAATAATGGTTTCACACTTTGAACTGCACATTCTGCCAAAACATTTGATTGTGGGTAGTCGGGGTTACTCATAACATGAATAAAGTCCCACTCTTCAATAAATCTCTTGAACTGTTGGCTTGTAAGCTGTGTACCATTGTTGGGAATAACTTTGTGCAGATTACCATGGACTGCAAAATGATGCTTCAACTTAGTAATGACAGTACTGGATGTTAGATTAGGAAGTAGGTCAACTTCAAACCAGTTTGAATAACAGTCTACTAACACTAAGTAATAAAACAACCAAAAGACCATTTCTGATGAAGTCTATGGATGAACAGCAGAAGAATAAACTGGTTTTATGCTAAGCAACATTTCTTTGTGATTTGGGCACCTGATTTTGACCAGTGTTTTTCCAGTTTAACACCAAGTAATGTTGACCATTCCATTTGAAAATGTCTGTAGCTGCTGCCGACCAAAGTAGTTCAGCAATCTGGTTTAGCTGAAGTGGTTCTTTCTGTTAATATGGCTTAGTACTATTACATAAAGAACAAGATGAAAGTACTGCCTCAATATCCTTTGACATAGAAGGCCAAAATACTAGTCCTCTCGCCCTTCTTTTGGTAGAATCAGTTTCTGGGTTGCCACTATGCAAGATGATAATATACTCTTGTTGCAAGGATTTTGGAACAATCACATTTGGACCTTTCATGATGATACCATTGTCAAACAAAATCTCATTGCTGTAAGGAAAATAAGACTGCACTTCTACTGGTAAACAAGATTGCTTTGAAGGCCATCCTTGACTGATAAAGTGGTTGAACTTCTGAAGTACTGAATCTGAAGCTGTGTGACTTCTAAACTCATCAGGACATGTGGAAAAAAGATTTGTCAGTTCCATTACTTCAAAATCAAGTTTCTCATTTTCATGCTGTTCAGTGGTATTTCTGCGCAATCTAGATAATATATCCGCAAGATAAAGAAGGTTTGCCTTTTGTGTAGACGAGATTGAAATTATACTTTTGCAATTTTAATATTTTGCATTGCGATCTGGTAGGAGCTGTATGCGTAGGCTTTCTCAAAATAGTGATTATAGTTGGTGGTCAGATTCGATTTGAACTGGGTGGCCATAAATATAATCATGGAAATTCGAACATGCAAACAATTGCCAAGAGTTCTTTCACAATCTGCACATACTACACCTCGGTCTGGATTAGAGTTCTAGATGCATATGCTACTGGACTACCCTCTTGAAGAATGACTGCACCAAGACCAAATTTCAAAGCATCACAAGAAAGAGTAACTGGTTTGTGAACATCATAGTATCTGAGAGTAGATGGACTGGCAATTCTCTGTTTCAGGACATCAAATGGTCTTTGTTGTTGTTCTGACTAGGACCAGGATACATCTTTGGGTGTCAACTCTCTTAACAGTGCTGGATTTTGGCTCACGTCTGGAATGCACTTGCCTAGATAGTTAACTATGCCAAGAAAACATTGTAAGGCTTGAACATTGTCTGGAGCTGGCATCTCAAGAATTGCTGTTTGCTTGGAACGATCTGGTCATAAGCCTGAACAGATAAACAAATGACCAACATAAGTAACTTCTCATTGCCTGAATTTGCACTTCTGAGGATTCAGCTTAAGATTTACTTCACATGCTGGAAGACTTTACTGGCAGAATTTATTCCAAATGTCATTCTCAAAAAATCTGTACCTGCCAAAAGGAGTACTGAATGGTGCAGGGTGATGGGCCAATGGGCTTCCAAATGAAGGAGCTGCAGATGAAGCAGGATGCATCTGAAAAGAATATGCCACAGGAAGATTTTCTGGAACTTTCTGTAGATTATTCTCAGAAAACAGAGCAAAAAAGATGCTCTAAATGAAGAAGAATGTTATTTAAGTTAAGACCTGCTTGATTTAATAGAGAGGGATAGACATATTAAGATAAATGCAATAGATTACAGAAAGTAATTAAGACCCAAAATGTGAGAAGACTGGTAAAACAGATGAATACAGCAATCAGGACTATTAAGAGAAATTCACATTGCATAAGAGAAATAGATATAATATATTATTGTGCAGCTAAACTAATAATTGATAAAGTATTACCATAAAAACATTGAGTAACAAAGAAAAGGGAGGAAACAAGTAAAATAACCACAATGGAAGCATCAAATAGAGAAATAAACAAGCAGTTAAGAAATCTCAGTGTTAAAAGAATATGAAAAAGGGAATAGATCAAAAATATTTATGAAGATAGACATGGTAAAAGCAACACACAATATAAGTTCATAGGTAGGTACTAAGCTATCTGCCTGAAGGCATTTATAAGCCTAGCTGAAATGTGTTGGCTTTTGCCGCCCCCTTAGATTAGTTCCCTGTGCCTCTGTCCAGCAGAGCCACTGAAGTGATCCCTGGGGTAAACTTTGTTTCCCATCCATTCATCAAGGTTTCTGTTGAAGAGGGTTAGTGAGGAGCTCTGCCTAATGTAGATTGGAATCTTATTCCAGAGCATGGGAAGTCTCTGGGACAGGAATCTATCCCTCCAGCACGTCCTATTTATTGTTGTGGTGAGGTTTAGATTCCTGGAGCATGTGGGTCAAGGGGATATGGTTTTCTTTAGGTGGAGCATGTCCATCAATTCTGGGTTAGACATAGCCTTGTATGTCAGGTAGAGATCACCTCTGAGTAGGCAGTATGCAACCAAGTACAGTTGGAGTTTCTTCAGTCGAGCTGCATAGGCTGCTTGAGACCAGTGATCCTCTTGGTGAGGAACTTCTGTGGTCTTTCCAGTTGTTGCAGGTGTCTTTGTAAGGTACATCCCAAATGGGGCATTGTACTCTATGATGGGTCAGATGAGTGATGCGTAGAGGGGCCCAATGAACTCTTTCAATCTGGATGCAAACCCTTTTGTGATTAGGTGGGCCACATAGAAAGATTTTCTAACCACTCTGGCAATGTGATGATCAAAGGAGAGGTTACTCTCTACTTGGGTCCCCAGATGCCTTATTACATCTTCCATATTTAGGGGGCTACCATCTATGTGGTAGTTTGTGGGTACTTTGTTTTTCCACAGGGGATGACTATGCAATTTTTGGCATTTAGCTTGAGGCCATGGTTTTGACACCAGGTATCTGTCTCAGTGAGACTCTTTTGGAGGATGTCTTTGTCAGCCGGAGAGTCAGTTATAGCCCCTAGTTTGCAGTTGTCTGAGAACTTGGTGAGCCATAGCCCTCCTGTGCTTGCCTGTACCTCTGAGAAGTATATGCTGAACAGGAGGGGTCCTAGGACTGAGCCCTGGGGAACGCCACTTGTAACAGGTTTAGAGTCAGACCTAGCTCCTGCAACTCTTACCATGTGGGTTCTGTCCGTGAGCCAGTTGGCAACCCATCTCATGATGTAGGGGTTTATGTTCAGGCTGGTGAGCTTGTCTATAATACCCGAGTGGGGAATAGTGTCAAAGGCCTTTGCAAGGTCTAGGTAGGCTGTGTGGACCACCTTTCCCTCGTCTATAGCCTTGGTAACTGTCTCAAAGAAGTCTACCAGGTTTAGGAGGCATAATCTGCCCTTAACAAAGCTGAACTGTGTTGAGTCCAGTGTTTGGAGGTTTCCAATGTCTCTGTTAATGAGATCCATGATGATTCGCTCCACAGCTTTGCAGACCAAGCTAGTCAGGCTTATAGGGCAATAGTTCCCGGGGTCCGTTGTGGCTCCACCTTTGTGGAGCGGAATAACCGTTGCTGTGCGCCACTCTGTGGGCACATAGCCTGTGGAGAGGCTGAGTTTAAACAGTGTGTTTAGGTGATGGGTTAGTTCATCTTTGAGCTCATGTAGGATGCAGCCTGAGACACCATCCGGTCCCATTGATGCTGTGTTTTTGGCTTTGGAAAGGGCTGTTTTAACCTGAGTGTCTGTGATTTCAGGGGCACTACATTCTTCTGGTATAGTTATGGGCCCTTTTGGGGGTGAGAGGGGGTGAAGTTTGCACTGAACCTGTCTGCCAGGATGTTGGCTATATCGGTCGGTTCAGTGTATTTTGTGCCATTCTGCACTAACTCCGAGCAGATCTGAGAATTTCCACTTAGATTCTTGACATAGCTAAAGAATGCCTTGTGGTTATCTTTGGAGTCCATGGCAATTTTTCTATCGAAGCTCACCTTGGATGATTTTTATGAGGGATTGTAGTTTCTTGCTGATACTGATCAGGGATGTCTTCCCCTCTTGGGATTTTACTCTTTTCTGTACTAGTTTCCTCCTTCTATTGTATAGCTTGTTTATGGCAGGAGTCCACCAGACTGGTTTCCTTTTCTTGAAGGAGTGAGTCTTGGTTTTGTTTGGGATAGCACGATCCATGCATTCTTGTAGGTGCCGTAGAGTGCATTAGGAAAGGATTTTGCAGCTTGGACAGCATTATCCTTTAGCATGGGGGCTTTGAAACTTCCCATCTCGGTCTTAAGTAACATGAAGTTTGCTTTTGAAAAGTTTTTCATGGTGGTTTCTTTGACCGGGGGTGGTGGCAGAATGTGGATATCCAGAGTGATTAGTTTATGGTCAGATCTACTGGAACTAATGTAGACAATGATTATAGTCATTTAGAAAAAAAATCAGTTATGGCAATAGAACACAAGAGTAGCAAAAGAAAGTCATATGGAACAAAGGATCATTTGTTGCTAAATAAAGCCATGATGCAGAATTGTAAAAAGGGGAAGAGTTTTAGTATGGATGAAATGCCGCGGTGGTATGGCAGTAACGTTGTTACCTCACAGCAAGAGGTTCTCCCGTTCAATTCTCGGCTTCGCTTGGGAGTGCCTTCTGTGCGGAGTCTGCATGTCCTCCCCACGGTTGGGTAGCGTTCGAAAGACATGCGTGCGTAAATGGGTGTGCCTTCGTTGAAGGTTGGGCGTCGTGCTGGCACCTCAGCATTTCATAAAAATCTACTGCCAATCATTAGTGGACCGGAGTTCTGTTGTGGCGACCCTTTACCGGGAAAAAGCCAAAAGACAAACAACATGGATAGATTACAAAAAAAGCATTTAGCAGCATCCCACATGTATGGATAAAGGAATACTTACAGATGTAGAAGATACATGCTACAATGATTAATTATATTACAGTGACCAAGAAATAGAGGCAAACTACTTTGCAGGTGAGTCATGACAAAGGGCAACTTATTACACTAGAGATAAAAATTCAAAGGCGGATAGTCCAGAGAGATCATTTTTCACCATTGCTGTTTTGTCTTGCCCTTAACCCATTAAGCTACTTACTTAACACATTAGAATATGGCTATAATTTGCCTCCCCGAAAACAATTTTGTTTAAAAATTTCTCATTAAGAGATTAAAATTGTATAATGCATCAAATGAGGAGTTGAAGGCACAGCTGCAAATGGTTAAAACTTCCTCAGAGGATCTAAGAATGATATTTGGTCTTGCTAAATGTACAAAAGCAACATTTAAAGCAGGAAATCTGTAGCACCAAAAAAAATTAAACTTGGGGCAGGAATGTGATAAAAAGAAACTTGAGGAGTAGAGAGTATACAAATATTTGGGAATAGATGAAGAATCAACAATAAAACACAAACAAATGTGAATAAAACTCAGCAAGGAGTATTTCAGAAGACTAAAACTGATATTAGAAAATGCCCTGACATCTAGGAATAAAGTCCAAGCTATAAATCAATTTGGTCATCCTGTTCTAAGTTACAGTTTTGGGGTGATCGACTTGCCCCAAAAAGTATTAGATCAATTGGACATGAAAACAAAAAAAAAATGCTGCATGCTTTTTAAATAATATATAAAAATGAGTGTATACCAAGATTATATATTCCTCGCTCTGAAGGAGGTATGGCACTACTCAAAGTTGATTACATATATAGATCTGCAATATGTATCTGTTGACCTCATCAGATTCAAGCATAGTGAAAGTCTTCAAACATGAGAAGGATGATATCCCACTTTTGGTGTCTAACAGGAATGGAAATCAAACCAGAAGCAGATAAAAATCAGACAGCAAGTGAAGTGAAATGTCTGTAAAAGATGATCCAGTTCTTCTGGATTTGGGGACTTATGTTGACAGTGGCCTAACGTTTGACCAGCACTTGTCTGTTGCAACAAAACCCTTCTATAGTGCACAACTTCTAAACAAAGGGATTGTGTCTAGATCTAGGGATGTCATTGCCTCCTTTACTCAGCCCTCATTAGGACAATCATTGAATATAATACCCCCTTTGGCAAGTATCTGTCCAGATGTATGCTACAGCTGGAATGCCCACACAAGATAACGTACTAAAAGGATACAAGGCCTAACCAACATGCCCTACATGGACCGACTCAAAGCCCTCTCATTATACTCAGTATCCGAAATACTGTTAAGAGGTGACCTGTGTCTGGCATACAAGGCATCCTCCAACCCACTACTAATGGATGTACTGCATATCAGTAAGTCAAATGGCATCAGAAATACTCTAGTCTATGGATCTAAACCTCTTCTGCAACATCAGCAGACCAGTTTGGAGGGACAGTTATATTTCACAGAAAATACCACTGCTGTGGAATAGATTTCCCATCCACATAAAACAAAGTTCATCCCTCTCCACTTTCAAGCACATATATCTATGGATGGGAAACAGAAAATTTACCCCCAGAAGTGCACCCTGTCCTACCAATGGACAGAAGCAACTCCTAAACGTTTTATCCCATGCATGGGTTTCCTCAAATTATCTACAGTATGATCCCAGTTATTTTTATTAGGGGTAATATATAATTATTGACCATGGGATGGGTAAGCCAATCAACAACAAAATGGGAAAAGTTATTTTTAGCACAAAAAGGGGAAACTGACTAGGCTTAAAATAGCCTGCAAGGGTCACTGGGCAGTTAGCTGAGTACTTACATATTAACATATGTGCCAAAAACAAAAGAAAGAATTTAAAGAGATGGATCAGATGAAAAGGAAAGAAAATTGGAAAAACCATAAATTTAATGGCAAGTACTAAAGAGATCTCCTGAAGCAATCTCATGTTGAGCAAGATCTGATGCAGGAGTGGTTAAGGAGAGGTGAATTGAAGCCAAAAGATGAATGTGTAATAAAGGCGGCCTAGGATATTGTACAACATGCAGGCTTGTTTACAAAATCCATTGAAAAGGTAGGAAAAACAGACAAATGCAGATTCTGTAAAAAAGAACTGAAAATAGCCACACATCTTGTTGCTGAGTGTTATACACTCATGACACAGGGCCTATTTACTGAAAGGCACATTTTTGTGGCAAGACCATTGCACTGGGGATTGTGCAAACAATATAATATAGTAGTAGCTGGGAAGCTATGGAAACATGAACCACAAAGCATTACAAAGAATGAAGTACATACCACATGGGATTAACCATTACTAACAGTTCAAAATATAGATGAGAGAGACACAAAGTCATAAAATATCAGAATTTGCAGGCAGAAATGAAAGCAATGTTGAAAAAAGATACCTAGGTGTTCCAATAGTAGTAATAGCAATAGGTCTAATGAAAAAATAATTTATAGTTGTACTTGGATATGATACCAATACTTGCAACCCCATATTAATCACAGTAGGAGGCAACTCTGGGCACATTGTGGATGCTGAGAAGAGCACACCTGGCTAACATAAATGGCTAAAATAATACTAATTTCCATTACTGTCATGGTATTAGAAACGAAAGGATTTTGAGACATTGAGCCAAAGAAATAATGCCATTTTCTGCAAGTTTGAAAGGGTCTTGGGGCTTAGATGAAACCAGAAAAATAAACTTGTGGTCTGAATATGAGAGGGGAGGGAAGGGGAGGAGGGGGAACAGTGACAGAAGTGAGAATACATTAAACATCTGGAGTATATGTAGGGCACAGCTTATGTGATACAATACAAAATAATTTACAGAAGGACAAAAAGAAAACAGAGGGGAGTCTGAATGAGAGGGACATGAAATATACACAAGACTAGGTTGAATCAACATAATAAAAATGATGACACTCCCAGTTAAAGCACATATACGAATAAGCCTGCCAATGGACCAGTGGAGGCCAGACAACTAAAATTACAGAAGAGCTTGGAAGGGTGAGTAAAGAAAAGGAGAAGGGTCTCAAAGAAACAAGTAAGGCCGAGTAGGAAAGAGGGTTGGGGACTCCCACACATGCCCATACTGACCTTATAATACAACCTACTTAGGTGGACAGTGAGTAAGGGAAAGGCCAAAAGAGAGAGGACAAATGGGATGGTCAAGGAAATAGATAAGAATGAATGAGGAGGCACTAACGAGATGGGGCAATATGATATGGGGACAAAGGCAAGAAAAAGACGTGGGAGGATGGATGGGACATTTTCATAGCAATGAAACAAAAAGAAAAATGCAATGAAAAGAGGATTAATAAAGCAAGGGGTAGGAGGTCAGACAATATTCAAAACCATTCAAGACTTAATACAGGAATTTGGATCAATGTAAAATAAATGGTGGACATACAGCAGGCAGTGAAAAAAAGGCTGGAGAAGAGATGGGAGGGAAAAATAAAGGAAAATAAAAGAAAGGAAAGAAGGGGAAAAGGGACACCCATGAAGGAAAAAGGAAAAGAGGTGAACGGTAAAGGCAGAATGATTTATGACATCCCTGGGTGGAAAGTAGAGGAAGCCACAAAAGAGGTAAGGAAAGGATGGGAGAAGAAAGAAGGGCGTCAGACTGGAGGAAGCTGAATGGTGAAAAGATCTCAAAATAAGACCGTGCATGGGATGGGAGATCCGATATTAAGAAGGTTGCACAAATGATATCTCACACTGAAAAGAGTATGCAAGGATGGAAGAAAAATTCAGAATGCTATTGGTACAGAAGAAGCAGGCATTGAACATGTGTTCTGGGAGTGTACCTAGGTACAAAAGATCTGAACAGAGTCCCTGGAAATCTGGGAAAAGATATATGGAAGAGAGGGGGGAAATCCTGAATGTGGAATACAGGGAATGAAGGCAGGGGGATGGCAGGGAAAATAAACGAGGGCAATAAGACTAATGGCAAGAGAGATGAACAGTATAATAGACAGAAACTGGAAAACAAGTGGCAAGTACCAGAAAGGGGAGTGGGACTGGAGATCTCTAGACATTTGCCTTATTCGAGAAATTCTTATATGTGCATCTCAGGTTGATGCTTATAATTTTGGTCTCAGTAACTTTGATGAATAAGCTACAAAGAGAGTATTCTAGTTAGGATAGGGTCTTTCCCAACACATTATTCAGGCTAAAAGTGAATCTCAAGAGAGATTTCTTCCAGAGCATTTGTCATAGTCACAGTTTACACACCTTGTCAAGATAAAGATTTGTTCTGGACCTCTTCCAAGCTACTTTTAATAATCATATTGCTAGAATTCAGGATGACTAGAAACTATCATCTTAGGTTTTAACAAACAAGAGCCTACTGTTTCATGCTACAACAAAGATAGAAGCTTATTAAAAGACTTAATGCAAGTGTATGACCCTTTTGGCCCATATTTTGTTATTTTTTTCTTAAGGAAGAGAATATACTTTCTCATCATTAAAGAGAACTTCTTCCAGAATTCATTTTTTTTTTACCATAGAAAACATTTTGTATGTATCAACTTGTATATGATTAAGAATCAAGGTCCTTTGCTGAACACTCTGTGACATACTTAAAAATCACCATCCAACTCAGTCTTCAGACATGGACCAGATGGAGGTGATCACAAACATCTTGGAAGATACAGTGGAGAAGAAAACACGGTAGAACTGAGTCAACCTTTCTTCACAACACAGCAGTTTAACATGATTCTGTATGACAACAAAGCAGTTGAAATCTATGGTACTATGACTATTGGTCAGAAAACATTTTTAAATTAAATGGTGTAGGACAACACAAATTAATACTCTTGAGAAACATATTCATACATGAGATGAAGAACTTCAACCAAACTATGATTCAGAACAGCATGTGCTGCTGGCTAATGCACAAAACACTCAAACCATTACATTAATGAATTACGTTATTATTAGAAACAAAAAATCAAGTGGAATATGTTGAACTGGTCTTAAACCTGACAAAACTTTTGGCAAGTTTATCAAAACTATATCATAGCTCAAACAATATTTATTTAATAACAGATAATGGTTCAATGTCGATACAACCTTTGGATATATTATATGCATTCTATTTCACACATGAAGGCATATATATATATATATACATCAACAAATAACTAAGTACAGAAATTAAAAAAAAATAATCAAGGTTTAGCTTCCCTCTACAAATTTATTTGCAGAATGTTGTGCTCAGAGGTTGGATTCAGACTTCAGAATGGCAGAGTTTGCAGCAACAATCATGCACTTAAAAACTGGTAAAGTACCAGTTTAAAAGTGCTGTGATGCTATATTTTTATTAATTTATGTCTGTTGACTAGGGTAGAGGACTAATCTCTTATGGACCCATTTCATCAATGAGAGAGTACAACAGTACAATGGGTTGAAAATAAAAGTAGTACAAGGTTGTTTACTGAAAATACAATGATGTGGAGAATACAGGGTAAGCTATGATAATTACACAATGTGCACATCAAACTGAATACAATGATGCTTAGTACATATCCATACACAATGCTGCAAAGTCTGAGCCATAAGCATATCATGTAAAAATATTTAATGTATACATAAGCAGAATGTAGCAAGGAGTAATTTGAAGTTGGAAGGTAAGTTTGGATACCATTTAGCTAGACATAGAGGTTTGAGGATTGATAAGGGGTTAGGGGTGATCAGATGGTTAAGAAGGCAAGGAGAAAGGGGAACATTTTACTAACCATGATGGGATAAGCAACAATTACATAAATCGTTTTACAATTAATCTCTTTCTTAAACAGAACTCAGACCCTTTAATAATACTAAATCATCTAATCTCCTTAATTAATCCTGGCATTAAAATAAAACCAACAATTAAACATAATGGTTAGAAATGACACTATCCACTAAGAATCCATAAAAATGGCATACAGATAAAGCTGTAGCTGAAATACTTACTGAAAGATGTCATTTAGTTGTGACTCGGGTTATTTTTAAATTTTAGACTGGATTCATGGAATCACATCATACCCTAAACAATAATTTTATATTTGAATTAATTCTATACCACAATACCCATGCAGCTAATCAGCGAGAAGTATTTGGATTAGGAGAGAGTAAAACATTAAATCAAGGTCATATTTAAAGTCTTAAAAAAATCTCATTTCCAAACAATTACTTTCAAGCTATAAAGGTCTTGCCAAACTCAGCTTCCTGTATATAGCAATCAATGGCAAAACCTCACCTCCAACAACATTTTCTATTGGTTCCAGGCCATCTGTCATTCTTTGTTTTATTTCTTGAATCATTTTTTTTCTAAATGTTCAGAATCATTCATTATAAGGGATAGAAGTCTTAATTTCATGTGTAAATATTGCATCATTTCTCAATGATATTCATTTATACATTTGGAAGTTCTTTAAATTGGTATCTCAGCTATTATAGGTTGAGGAAGGTAAAGCTTTGCACTACAGATTAAATCTTGATAAATCAATTCATTCCATAGAGTAACAGTAATGATTCACTCAATTCACTATTTGTTAGTTATATTAATATTTTGCTTGAAGGACTTCCTAAGGAAAAGCATATGCTGGCTACCAAAACAGTCATTTGGACTTCAAGAATTATACCTAGTTCAAAGTTTGCGTACTGATGAGACCATTCTTTGTTAAATGTACATTTTGCTAAGAAGGTTCTAATTTCATAATAATACTACTTCTCACATTTTAAATGGAAATTTAATCTCTATTTTTATATGGAGTAAGAAAACTTATGCTGTAAATCTGCCTAACCTCTCAGATCCTAATGTAGACTTGAATTCTTTAATATATATATATATATATATATATATATATATATATATATATATATAGATATATATATAGATATATATCTGGAAGACTTAAAGAATGTAAATTGTTAAATGTTAGCTTTGAATGGGACAATTTTCTTGTAGGTATCCCCATAGTTAATACTCACATAGATAATATTTAATATGTGTCATTTCTATCTAGGAGGAGATTTTCATCATTAGCAATTAGACTAAAATTGAGGTTATCTCACTAAAGAGATGGCATTCCTACCTAAAATTAGCACCTTGCTCCTGAAATTTTCACAGACATTTCTTCTCCTTGCAAATAAATTTGCACAACTATGGTACAATTTGAATACGGACTGTTGGCCTAAGCACTGAATACCCAAATGGTCAGGTTAAATATTTGAATTAGTTTACAGACCTGGTTGCAGCCCTTCTACATTAGCTTCTGATGTCTCCTAGACTCACTTGTGGTATCGTTGGCTGCTGTTCTGTGTACTTTGCATTCGGTGATGATCAGTATACTGTAACATACAGTAATATTCCATTTACTTCCTCTTCAACATCATTTCTAGTCTGTCAAGATGGACCTGAACATTATAAACATGTTATTAATGCTTTGCTCTTCTACCTCAGATAGTTTTCTTATCTTTCCCTTATTGTGCTTTTAGTTAAAAAGTCTGTTTTGTGTGTTATTATGGAAACTTTTCAATAAATCATGATTATTCCAAATAAAATGAGTATCAGATATTTCACACATATTTGGTCTTTTTTGAGCATCATATACATGGCATTATAACTGACTTACAGACTAATTGCAATAATCAGAATTTTATATTCATATTTTTATTCATTTTGGTTTTCCCCATCCTTGTCGACCTTACCATCCAAGCCTCCCATTGAAAATAAGATAAAATCACCTACACACCTACGATAGTGATCTGTGCCCTTCACCACCTTCTGCTCTATTATTCTAAGACCAAAGTATACCTTTGGTGAAAATGCCATTGCCTTTTCCCGAGATTGTACATTTTCTAAATTATCATCCATGCATTCCTCATTTTTAACTTATGTCACTTCAGTAATCAAAAGGCCTAAATAAAAACAATTTCATATAGTATGAAAAGGTGATTACAAAGATAACATTCGTTAGACATTTTAATTGTGTGCCATTAGGAAATGACAGCTTAGATATAGTGAGATTCTTTTTTGCTTCATAAACTGCAATGTTCTTTTTTCAATGTACAATGTAGGTGGTGGTGCTGCGGTAGTGTTGCCGCCTCACAGTAAGACACTGCCCGGTTCAATTCTCAGCTAGAGCGTCTTCTGCGTGGAGACATGCATGAATGGGCGTACCTTCGTTGAAGGTTGTGCATCAGGGCTGGTAACTCGGCACGTAAAAATCAACTACCAATCATTAGCAGACCGGAGTTCCGCTGTGGCGACCCCTAACCGGGAAAAGCCGAAAGACACAAACAAATGTAGGTGGCTTACAAAACCTGAGCAGCAAAGTTTAATACTGCTTTCTACTTGGAAGAACTAAATGTTTTGCAATTTATTGCCAGTCTAGAAATCCTTCCCTGGTATAATGGATAGATGCCTCAGTGTCATCTCTGTTTCTGGCCTGGTGGATATCGGCATCCTGAAGCAGTGTAGTAACTGTCTCATGTTCACTGACGACCATTGAAGTTTAGATTAGACAAACACATTGTGGGAGAGATGTAAATATACAATCTCATGGGAGGCAAAATTCTCACATACACAAGATGAAAAATGCAAACCAAGTTGTTAGTGTTACACCCAAAACACTCACTACCAACACTAAGAAACAAACACACAGACCCACATATGCAGAGGTACTCACTTGCAATCTACCCAAACCACCTAGACCTCTTAAAAGTATCTCTCAGTGGCCCTACACACTGTCAAAAGACATCACCTCACATAACACATAACTCTGAAAGTCTTAGTACCACCGCTTCCAAGCCCATAAGCCAACACATCACACAGCCAAACATTCTAGTTCTTGGGGATTCCATTGTAAAACATACTGATGCCCTGCTTACCAGGCTAAACAAGGAGAGGATCATAGTGAGCTGCCTGTCTGGAGCCAGGATTCACCAGCTCACGCGTGCAATTAAGTCTTTAAACCACAAGTACCAGTATGACATGGACATAGTCCATCTCGGCATAAATGACATAAGATGTACCTCACTGGACTAAAGTGAGACATGTTGGAGCTCTCCGAATATGTGTTGCAAGCGAGTATAAATCTAGCCTTGAGTGGCATCCTAGCTTCACCAGTGATGATGCCACAACACCAGCAAAAAATGATTGACTTTAACAATTGGCTTAGTTTCTGGTGTCACAACAATATCTGTCATCCTGGAGAGACATGATTGACAAACCACAATGCTTTGCCAGAGATGGTTTGTACTTCCCACCAATTTGCTTTCCGGAATCTACCAAAAACTTTATCTACCCCCGCAGTACCTTTTTTAGGCCATGCCTAGTTGTTAAACCCTCCAACAAAACAAAAATCAATCAAGACTACTTAAAGGTACTGGTGCTCAATGCTAGGAGTTAAAATATAAAACTGCACTCCCTGGAAGCACTCTTCATCCTGGAGAATGCAGACATATGTGTCAGGGAGCCATGGTTCAGAAACATAGGAAGCATCCTGGCTGTCAGGCTACAATCCCTTTAATACATTTCAATCCCCTCAGTTCAGGATAAAACAAAGGAAGGTGGTGTCTCAGTGCTCATAAAGGACAAGTATACTGCTAGACTAGTCCAACAACATGATTTGCTTGAAATGCTCCATGCCCAACTAATCATACGTGTGCCCCCATCATATCCTTGCTAGCTACATATCCCCTAACATGAGTCTGCAAAAACACACCTCTTACCTAAATCTATTGGAATCTCTTAACTTTCAACCTAACACCATACTTATGGGTGATGTCAACTACCCTTTCATAAACTGGGAGACTTTATGACCCATAATTCACTTCCTCATTGTTTTTTTGGACTTTGTCTATACAAACTTCCTGAAGCAACTAGTTAGCTGCCCATCTAGAGTTACAAATATCATAAACCTAGTACTCACAAACATGGGGGGAATGGTGCTCCATTCCATGCATTAACTCCTCCCTGGTAAGATCTGGCCACAAAATATCTCCTTTAGTATTAAAAGTAACAGAACCCCCATCAAACTCAAGACTTGTTAAGAATTTGCTAAGGCCAATTACCTCAAACTAAGTGACAGTTTATTAAACTTCCAAACCATGGATGACACTTAAGCCTACTCTGAGCTGTACAAACATTTATAGCTACACAGAGGAGGCAGTACCTGTCCAAGTCAAACCTATGATTACTGGCAAAAATAAACCTTTCTGGTGGACCCCTAACATAAATAGGCTATTCAACAAAAGGAAAAAAAGAACTTCTCCAACGCCAAGAAAGAACAGACAAAACAGTGAAAAAGACACTCACTAGTCTAAACAAACAAATTAGAGAGCTGGTCATATCTGCCAAAGCAAACTAGTAGGCAAAGCTAGCATCTCAGGTGAAAGATAACCATAAGGCTTTTTTAATTATGTTTGTAACCTCAGGAGATACACTCAGCAATGTACCAGGTTAATCATGAATGGCAACACTTATACCCAGCCTGAAACTATAGCACATCTGCTGGCCATCAAGTTCAATTCAAACTTCTCGCCCTCATCACCTCCTATCACACCCCAAAAAATACCTGCAACCACCCCCCCTACTGGTCATTGCAAGGGACTAGGTCCTTACAGCACAACCTAAAGCCAAACACACAGCCTCCATTCATCCCAACAACATTTCAGGATGCTTTCTAAATAGCTTAAAACAGAATCCATCAGAGCCACTAGAAACCTTCTTTAACTACAGCCTCCATACGGGTTTTGTTACAGAGGAATGAAGGACTGCAAAAATCTTTTCTCTGCACAAGTTGAACACATCAGCTGACCCAAGGAACTATTTATTTATTTATTTGCAGTTTGTTTTCCAGGATAGTCCATTGAGCTACAAGGAGCCCGTTTTAAATGGAATCCTGGGGAGAAAAGCTCCAGAGAAATACAAATACATAGTACAGAAAGAGCACAAATCCATAATATACATTTCAATTAAATGTTATATACATATTTTGTATAGTACAAACCCATATTGCACAATTCAAATAGATGTTACATAATACAGAAATAAAAGAAAATCAGGTTCATTTTTTTTTAGGGAATTACAATGAGGTAAAGATGTAAAACCTTAGGAGATAGTGACAGGCAACAAAGTTTGGAAAGTTAGGAAGAAAGTGTGGCAGTATTAGGTTGGATGAGAGCAATAGCATCTGCTTTAGACTACAGACCCATAAGCTTGACCAGCCTTATCTGCAAGGCCATGGAGAGAATTATCATGAACCTGATCAATTTCGACATATAAACTCTCCAAAAACTAGACCAGACCCAATTTGGCTTTGTCAAAAGGAAGTCTTGCCTGATCAGTTTGGTGGACTTCTTCGAGAAGCTACTAGGGCCATGGATGAGAGTAAACAGTACAGACCGCTTTTCTAGACCTGGCCAAAGATTTCAACACAATACCCCACTTGGGGATCATAGACAAACTTACTGAGTTAGGCATAAACCCCTACATCATCAAATGGAGAGCCAAATGGTTCAATGATGAGGCATAATATGTTGTCTGGATAGGTGAATACACTTCCAATAAGAAACCTGTTACTAGTGGTGTCCCACTGGGCTCAGTGTTGGGACCCTCCTGTTTTGTACATACTTCTCTGAAGTGAAGGCCAATGTTGGGGGCCACTGGCTCACCAAGTTTGCTGACAACTGTAAGTTGGGCGCAATCATTGAATCCCCAAACAATGCTGACATCCTACAAACGGGCCTAAAAATGACAAATAATTGGTGTCAAAACCATGGTCTGAGACTAAATGCTAAAAAATGTGTAATCATACCCTTTGGTAAATCAGATATCCCAGCAAATTAAGATATTGATGGCACACCTCTGAAAGTAGAGCCAGTGGTGAGGGGCCTAGGAACACAGATAGATAGTAACCTAAACTTTGACCACCAGGTAGCTAAAGTAATGAGGAACTTATTCTGTATGGCTCAACTTATAAGTAAAGCTATGACATCAAAAATCAAAGGAAATCATAGTGCCATTATAGTCAGCCCCTCATCAGACCCATAATTGAGTATAATGCTCCCTTCTGCATGTACCTAACCAGGCACTTGCACAAATTAGAGTGGCCCCATAGGTTTATCACAAAAAAATACAAAGTTTAAGGCATGTCTTGTGCAAGTCAATTAAAGGCCCTATCCTTTTACTCCTTCTCATATCGTTTATTGAGATGACACTTGTGCCTGACCTACAAGGCATTCTCAGATCTTATTTGTGACTAACAGAGCTTGCTAGAGAGACAGATTCATATCACAAAGGTTAGCTAGTCTATGGAATAAACTTCCTGGCTTCATAAAACAAAGCCCATCTCTCTTACAAACTCTTACAAACTCTCTTAAAAAAAATGTGGATAAATGGATGGGGAACCATAAATTCACTCCTAGGGTACTGCCCATGTCCCATATGGACAGAGGCAGTCTGTAAAATGAAACAGGGCTTTAACACCCAAAGATCTACTATTTGGGGAATTATGATATAATATTGCCATATCCTGGGTTTTATTGGCTAGGCTTGTAAAGGCTCTTGTGCCATTAGCCTAGTAATCACCTATGAACCTATATATATATATATATATATATATATATATATATATATATATATATATATACATATATATATATAATGTGTGTGTGTGTGTGTGTAATTATTATTCATTTAGTCTGAAGTAGATTTCATCAATCAGCAGCACATTTGATCAAAAATCACAAATCACTGAAACACATTTCACTGAAAATGTTGCATATACTAAATAAATATCCAAAAGCCTCTTTGCACCAGCACAATATATACTCCTCACTACTCCAAGATGGCAAATTAGAATGAGACAATCAGTATACCAAAAGAAAACTGAAATGTCTAGTATCTCCCAAACCAGAATCTGTATCGAAAAGCACAAAGTAAGTGAATGAAAAGGGTTCCAAGTAGGACTTCATAATCTACAAAATATAAGAGCAACAAAGAGAAAGAACATGCAAATGCAACAGAGTAACAACATCAAGGATACATTCTCTAGAAATATTACCTGGAAGTATAGCAAAGAAAATTAAATGGTTATAAGGTCAATGCTTTATACAGTTCTTACGGCAAGTGTAGTTCTTTGACACAATGAGCTACAGGCTAATTCTATGTCTAATGTCTGCTGGGTATAACAATTGCCACTTAGGGCTCCTTATAAGAAAGGTTGAGGAAAAAGCAATTTAGTTCAGCAGTATCTAAAACATTGCTTCTGCTCCTACTGTTATTGTATGCATTTTTGCAACTGAAGGTTTGTATCTGTTCAATAAATAATATTTTAAAGCACTTTCAAGTATGGATGACACTTCTTTCTGCCAGCATGCTGCTCAGAATCAATAAACCTTTATTCCTTACAATATCTCACCAGCAGCTTGGCCATATGAAAAGCCATTGTCTGATGACGTGCATCATATTATGCACTTGCATAGCATAAAGAATGTAATATTTTCCTGTTTCTTAGACTAGAAGAATTAGAAAATATGTTCTATTCTCAGCTTCATAGTGGAGTTAGTCTTAACTACAAGCTTAAAGAAAACAGGTGGCAACCATCTGAAACTAATATACATGTGCCTGTGTCTGTAAATTGTTGAGAAGAAAGAAAGAATGTTAAAATTAGGTGAAATGCACAGAAAAGTACCCTGCCTAGTTGAGGTATGGCATTAAGGGCTTTAATCTTGTGAAATCCTTGGAGCAGAGAGATGGTTCGTATTTTACACTTTACTCAGAATAATTCACTGCAGAAATGCAACACATCTTCAGGCTCTACATAAAGTGTATACTTGCAGAAATCACTTTATTCTCATATTCTGGTTACAAATACATGGGTTTAAATAATTACCTTGCTATTTGCAGGTTCTGAAGTGAGTATGCAAATTGCTCAGCATGAGAGCACCATCGTGCTAAAAAAATGATAAAATAGTACAGCAATTATGTTTCAAATTTCTGCTTTTGTACCTCACATGCATTATTATAGTTCAGTTAATGATTACAGTTTGTTCAACCACAGAGTAAAAGCAGAATGTGCAGCAACGTACCAGTTTTTTAGCTATGTCATGCATAATAGTTCCTCACACTTACTGGAAATCTCACTAAAGAGAATAACTCATTTTTCTATACTTGATAGAAAGGAAATGCTTGTTTATTTGAAAAAAAGGCTTGGAATTATATTTTGTTTCAAGGTATTTATAAAGAACTTGCAGTAACTGTGAATAATGTCCTCAAATACAAAATGTCAGGGACAGTTATACAAATGTTTCCAAAGCAAGAAGGTTTTCTGCTGAAGTACCAATTATTTATTTTCAATCCATTTAAAGCAGCATAAACTTTAAAAAAGTACCAAGAATTCTGTGTCCCTGGCATTTCTTCGGCTAAACCGTTGGTATATATTGTTTGCCATCAGGTACTTTCTTACTAATAACCTGTAGGAATCCTGCTCTAGATTGCTGGTGATGGGAATACTTGTATTACCTCAACAGCTACCTATGCCTCACTATAAGTGCACACATGCTCCCTAGGGTCTAACATCTCTGGTTTGGATGACCATGTCCACATCTTCCCAGCACCAGCTCACCACATCACAATGGCCTATTCTCTCCAGCCAAAGATCTGAGATTACAGCAGTAGCACAAGCTGGGTGGGAACCGCCACCCCAACCCCTTTCTGTGTTGTCGGACATCCAAGCCATGAGTCAAACTCTGATTACCTGCACTGTAGTCAGGGCTTTGTCCATTTACAAGGGCACTGGCTATAGAGGTGGTATTTTAATTGGAGTGAGAGTGCAGTTAGTACTTGTTTTGTAATGATTTTGTTGGGAGGAAGGGGTGTGTGAGTTTTTGAAACTTCAATAATCTGTATTCCATTTTTGCCCTTCCTTACAGTAATTTTCAACTTTTTCTAATCTTTTGATAGAGACTTTAAAGGGGGTATATTCTTTTAAATGCATTTTATATCAGAACTTTTATAACACAGTAAGCAAGAATATAATGACAATAGTAAACAACTAGCACACTAATTAACTATCTACTAGTGTGGGTAGATTCCTAATACTTTATATAAACTTAGACATATACTTAATACGTTATATAAACTTAGATAGATACTTTATACTTTATATAAACTTAGACAGATACTTAATACTTTATATAAACTTAGACAGATAGATACTTAATACTTTATATAAACTTAGATAGATACTTAATATGTTATATAAACTTAGATAGATACTTAATATGTTATATAAACTTAGATAGATACTTAATACTTTATATAAACTTATATAGATAGATAATACTTTATATAAACTTAGATAGATATTTAATACTTTATATAAACTTAGATACTTAATACTTTATATAAACTTAGATAGATACTTAATACGTTATATAAACTTAGATAGATACTTAATACGTTATATAAACTTAGATATATACTTAATATTTTATATAAACTTAGATAGATACTTAATACTTTATATAAACTTAGATAGCTAGTTAATACTTTATATAAACTTAGATAGAAACTTAATACTTTATATAAACTTAGATAGATAGATATTTAATATGTTATATAAACTTAGATAGATAGATACTTAATACTTTATATAAACTTAGATAGATAATACGTTATATAAACTTAGATATATACTTAATACGTTATATAAACTTAGATAGATAGATACTTAATACTTTATATAAACCTAGATAGATACTTAATACTTTATATAAACTTAGATAGAAACTTAATACTTTATATAAACTTAGATAGGCAGATACTTAATATGTTATATAAACATAGATAGATAGATAGATAGATAGATAGATAGATAGATAGATAGATAGATAGATAGATAGATGCTTAATACTTTATATAAACTTAGATAGATAGATACTTAATACTTTATATAAACTTAACTGGTTTCTTTTCTTCTGTTATAGAGCTTATTCATGCTGGCATTCCATCAAGGCTGTATAATTTTGTATTTCTCAATACATCTGATACTGACTAGAACCACATGGTTTATGGTGTTAGATAAGAGTAAAATTCATTTGAATAAATGACACCTGAGGCTACATGGAGGAGTGAAATCTTGCAGCTGAATATAAAGCTCATTAAAAATGTGAACTTACTAAAACTATATAAAGTTCTTGAATTCATAGGTGCTTGTTGTGATGGGTTTAGATGCCCTAAAGGAAATTATAGATTTGTGATCAGATTAAAGATGAGAATACTGCAGGAGTAGTCCAAGTAGGTGCAATTTTTTTTCTTTTTAATTTATGTTTTTGTTGCCCACCTCAGTTTCTCTCTTCATTCGCCAGAGGTCTAGTGGAACGGAATTAGCCTCCCCCGGGCTCAACCTAACCTACTTTCAGGGTCATTGAAAAGATTGGAGGAAACTGAGGCTGCTGGAGTAGCACCGTGCTGCTGCTGCTAGGGAGTGTGCCATAATCCCCCTTAACCTCTGTCAGCCTTGCAAGCTCTGCAATGGCTGCCTTTGGGAGGTGCACGAGTTCTTCTTTACATGTACAACCTCCTAACCAAGTAGTATTCTGTTTACATTGTGGAGCATGCTAGGTTCTTAATGTTGCTGTTATAGTGAGCCTAGGCGGCCTCCTCAATCCCCCAAGGATGGATGAGCTGGCATTCTCCACTCACTCCAATCCCCCCCCCCCCCACTCAGACCCTCTAGCATCCATGCCACTAGCCAAACATGGGTAGTTCATTAAGCACATTTACAACAGTTTTGTATTCTATTAGAAACATGAAAGGTGACATGTAGCAGGCTATGAATTGATAATCTGTCTTGTTTAGGGTAAGCTGAATTTTATTAAATTCAGTTTTGGAGTCACAGGGAATTTGTCAAGTGAAAACTGGTTCTCTGACAAATATTGTTACTAACCCACAGTTTCTGCAAGGTCTGAATACGTGATAGGTGCTGAAACCTGATAAAGAGGGAGTATTGTCTTTCCAGTGAAACCAAGGGTCAGATTCCAAAATAGTTGTTTTCAGTCCAAGTCTGTTCTGATTCTGAAAGACCTGCTGTCAGTGTAAGTGACTTATTTCAGTGTAAGGCCTATGTATAAACAGGGTTACATGGGGGCCAGATTCCAAAAGACCTGCTCTCAGCCTGTTCTCAGTGTAAGTTTTCACTTACACTGAGACTAAGTCTTTT